>NW_025918991.1:0-77433 GCF_907164915.1 Impatiens glandulifera
ACCTAAGTGCACGGACGCCAAGTGTCCGAAATGACAAAACGTGCACGCAACCTCTAAACCTGACCGGCGTGGCTTCAAATGACCAATCAAACAGAGAGAGAAAATTATGACAGTTGTCATATATTCATATAAATAGAAGCTCATGGTGCTGAAGAAACATACGCGTGAGATCTCTACGAAAAAGCATATACAAGAGAGAAGTAACAACAAAAGATCTTACGTACGATATCGAATAGTGATTGAAATTTCCGAAAGTGTTTTTGTATTGTGTGTTTATTTTACCATTGAGTAAAAGTATTGTATTACATCATTGTGAGTGGTGTAACCGACGAGCTGTTACTCGTTCGGATTGTGTGTTGTGATTGTGTAATATTCATTAGTGAATATCCTTCTCACTGTTTGAGAAGAATGGGTGACATAGGAGATTAAACTCCGAATATCCATAAAGTCCTGTCTCGTGTTCTTTACTTTCATATTCCGGTTTACTCACTCAAACCTAACCGAAACATCTAAACCGAACCGAAATAACTAATAAACCTACCAAACCAGACCGGCTTTCTCCTTAAACCGATATCTCCTTCTAAATACCTTCCAAACCGAACTGTGTGTGTTACTTCAAGCTATAATAAACCATTTCCTCACTTGAACCCGATTGAAGAGGTTTGTGACAGCTTGTGTAGTGTTAAGAAGCAATTTTAGTCTCTAACCGGACTATTACAAGTGTGTGTTGTGTTGGTAAGCGTTCTCCCTTAAAAAGCCGGACCCCGGTCCTCCATTGGCGATCCCGATCCTAACAAGTGGTATCAGAGCAGGAATCTTAACACTCAAGCAACCGAAGAAGATGGGAAGCATGACCCACAGCGACAAGCCACCGATGCTAAACAATGAAGCATTTAGCAGCTGGAAGAAACAGATGTATCTACATCTGATCACGCTCGATGATGAGATGAGCAAAGTTCTAAAGGAGGGACTGATAAAGATTAACAAGGAGATAGAAGAATGGACGGCTGAAGATCGAAGAAGAAACAACCTAGACAACCATTGCATGAGACATATCTTCAAAGCGATAGATGACAACACGTTCAACAAAATTTCGGATTGTCAAAATGCAAAGGAAGCCTGGGAAACGATCATTCAGATCCATGAAGGAAATGATAGAACTAAAGAGAACAAAATCTTGGTGGCAACCCAAAAATATGAGAACATCAAGATGATACCGGGAGAAAACATGAAAGAATTTAGTGACCGGTTCACCAGCATAGTCAACGAGCTACACACACTTGGAAAGAGATATGAAAACCAGGAGATCATCATAAAAGCTTTGAGAACTTTACCAAGTGCATGGAATATCAAAACCATGGTGATGAGGGAATCAAGCAATCTCAGACAGATGAAGCTGCACGATGTGTTTGAGAATCTGAAAGCTTACGAATTCGAGATAAATCTCGGATCGAAGATGAAGCATCAACATCAACCACAACTAGAGCCTTGGTGACATCGGTGGAACCAGCGGTCCATGTATCAACCGTTCCGGCTCCCGTAAAAAATGCGTACCAGATTAGTGAAGACGTGGCCATGCTAGCACATAAATTCGGGAGATTCATGAAGAAGAATCAACCATCGAAAAACAACTTCAACTATAACTATGCCGATAAATCAAATGTAAGATGTTTTAACTATGACGGTTTTGGTCATTACAGGTCGGAATGCAGGAAACCGAGGAGAGACGACCGAAAACTGGGAAACAATTATCAAGGAAACAACTACCACAGGAATGATTACCAAAGAAATGACAACCAAGGAAACAACTATCAAAGGAACAACAATCAGCAAACCGATGCAGGAAGTGAAATCCAGAAGGCACTCATCGCATCTGATGGTGGAAGTGACTAGGCTAACTCCGATACCGAAAACGAAGAAGAAAGAATTACATGCTTTATGGCACATGAAGAAGAGGTATTTGATTTCGCATCTGATGAATTTACTAAAGAAGATCTAGTTACTGCACTCAACGACATGGTCGCTGAGTTCATAAACCTATCTACTTATATACCGACCTGGTCAAACTATGAAACTGGAGAGTCAAGTGGTACCGCTGGTGAG
This sequence comes from Impatiens glandulifera, assembly GCF_907164915.1. NCBI lineage: Eukaryota > Viridiplantae > Streptophyta > Magnoliopsida > Ericales > Balsaminaceae > Impatiens > Impatiens glandulifera. The sequence continues at coordinate 2,104 of NW_025918991.1, forward strand.
CCGTGCGAAACCACAGTATATGAATCAGTCGGACTATCCTTGGAGAATGAGAAGCTCAAGGAGACAGTTCAACCGGTAACTGAAGAAGATGAAAGAAACAAATACATTACGGCTTCTTGGGAAAGATCCCGTGAAGCCGTAAATCAAATGTTTAACTATAAAAGACATCCTAAATGCAAATATGGTCTCGGTTACAAAAACGAAAGATCCGCCAACAAGGCCTCTCCAAATGGGATGAAACTCACAAAAGACAATCTTCCTTTCATAAGATTTGTCAAGAGCTCTTCAGCCGACATTGAGGCAGAACATGTTTTAAAACCAGAAAAAAGATAAAATATGTAAGTCCAACCGACTCGGAGAAATGACTTCATCCTGAGAGAAAGAAAGCCAACCGGTCAGTAAACAGACAAACCAACACACATTCAAAAAGAACTAATACACCATCACAACCACGACAACATAAGGTACTATTTGACAGACAAGAAATTGTCAAGCCGGATACCGGAAAATCAATTAAAACTATCACTGGGAAAATGATCCGACTTATTAAAGTTTGGATCCCAAAGGGACTAATCAACCACGGACCCATCTGAATGTGGGTACCAGAAAGGTGTAAATATTTATTTTTGCAGGTTAGGAGGAGCACGCGGCTGGAAAACTCGGAATGGTACTTGGACAGCGGGTGTTCAAGACAAATGACCGACATCAGCGAACTTCTAGCCGATATCATCTATGAAACCGGGGCAATGATCACGTTCGGTGACAACTCAAAAGGTAGAACCGTGGGCAAGGGTAAGATTGTCCATGGTAACCTGTCCATAAATAACGTGCTTTTAGTTGAAAACTTGCATTTTAACTTGTTAAGTATAAGTCAAATGTGTGATATAGGGTACACGGTTGAATTTCATAAATATGCATGCATTGTTAAAAATCATCAGGGTGATACACTATTAACCGGAAACCGGATGAGAAACATTTACAAAGTTGATTGGAAAACTAAAACTGAAAATCCCGTTTGCATGATAGCTAGGAATAATCCGAACTGGCTCTGGCACAAACGACTAAACCATATAAACTTCAAAACCTTAAACTTTATATGTTCTAAAGAATTGGTTCATGGCTTTCCAAACATCAAATTTTCCAAAGATAAAGTATGTGCTGCATGTCAAATGAGAAAACAAATAAAATCATCTTTCAAAAGAAAAAGAAACTTTCAATCCGAACGATGCTTAGAATTATTGCATATGGATCTGTTTGGTCCGGTTAGAGTAACAAGTGTAGGAGACATGCATTATACCATGGTAGTTATTGATGATTATTCTAGATTTACTTGGGTAACATTTTTAGAATCTAAAAGTCAAGCTACGCCGAACCTGATAAAACTACTTTTAAGAATACAAAATGAGAAGTCCATTCGAATTAACCGAATAAGAAGTGATAGAGGAACCGAATTTACAAACAACATTCTAACTACTTTTCTTGATGATTCTGGTATTAGGCACGAGTTGTCTAGTGCTAGAACACCTCAACAAAACGGCCTGACTGAGAGAAGAAACCGAACTCTCAAGGAAGCCGTAAGGTCCATGATAGCCGATTCGGGTGTTGCTCAAAAATTTTGGGCCGAAGCTATCAATACTGATTGTTATACTCAAAACCGATCTTTAATTACTAAACGTTTTACTAAAACTCCTTTTGAAATATACCATGACAAAGTTCCTAATATCCGGTATCTTAGGATCTTTGGATGTAAGTGTTATGTTCACATCAACGACAAAAGTTATTTGACCGCTTTTGATGCTAAATCCGACGAAGGAATAATGTTGGGCTATTCAGCAGTAAGTAAAGCATATAGAGTTTACAACACTAGAACTTTAACGGTTGAAGAAATATCTCATGTTGTTTTTGATGAATCGGTTGAACGAAATACTGCATTACCCTTCGACCTTCACAACAGAATGGAAAATTTCAATATCTATTCTGATGATAAAGATGAGGTTCCGGTTTATAGACGGTTTGTCAATGATCAAGTGATTGATACTGAATCTCAGCCTAATCAAGCCGCTTTACCGCAGAAAGTTGACGCTTTAGTTTCAACTGAAGAAATCGGTCAGTCTGACTTTGTTCAGCCTACCGATCCGTTTAACCTTGATCAGCCAACCGAACGCTTGGAAGACACATCCCGGATAAACCTCCGAAGGAATAAAAATCATTCTCTTGAACTAGTAATAGGTAACATCTCATCACCTGGCCGAACTAGGCGACAAAATTTGGAACACTATGAAAACTCAGCTTTCATATCACAAATTGAGCTGAAAAAGGTGGATGAAACTTTGCTAGATCCCGATTAGATTTTATCATTGCAAGAGGAACTAAACGAGTTTGAGAGAAATAAAGTTTGGTACTTAGTCCCTAGACCGAAACATAAATCGGTCATAGGAACAAGATGGGTATTCAGGAATAAACTCAATGAAGACGGTTTAGTTACGAGAAACAAAGCCCGGCTAGTGGCTCAAGGTTACAAACAGGAAGAAGGCATTAATTTTGAAGAATCATTTGCTCCTGTGGCAAGACTTGAGGCCATTAGAATATTTTTGGCATTTGCGGCTTTCAAAAATTTCAAAGTTTATCAAATGGATGTTAAAAGTGTTTTTCTAAATGGTAAAATTAATGAAGAGGTGTATGTTGATCAACCTACAGATTTTAAAAATCCAGAACACATGAATTATGTTTACCGGCTAAACAAAGCCCTTTACGGTTTAAAACAGGCTCCAAGAGCCTGGTACGACACATTAACCGCATTTTTATTTGATCACAAGTTTACAGTAGGTTCGGTTGATAAAACTCTTTTCAAATTTGATAAAAAGGAACACATATTACTTGTTCAAATATATGTTGATGATATTATTTTCGGTTCAACCGATCCAAAATTATGTGATAAATTCTCATAAATGATGACTGACAAATTTTAAATGAGTATGATGGGAGAATTGAGCTTCTTCCTAGGTCTTCAGGTCAAGCAGATTGAAATCAGAACTTTCATAAGCCAGCCAAAATATACAGCCGAACTGTTGAAGAAATTCGGAATAGACACATGTGCCGAGGCGGGTACACCAATGAGCTCATCTGTGAAGTTAGATAAAGACGAGGACGATCAAGTAGGAGACATAACAGCATATCGAGGAATCATCGGTTCACTACTTTACCTAATAGCCCGTCGACCGGACATCATGTTCGCGGTCGGAGTATGCGGGAGATTTCAAGCCAATCCAAAGCAATAATATTATACCGCGGCCAAAAAGATCCTAAAATATATGAAAGGAACCCAAGACGTGAGATTATGGTACCCAAAAGACCCTAGTTTTAATCTAATAAGCTACTCTGATGTAGATTATGCAGGATACAAAATCGATCGAAAGAGTACAAGTGGGACTTGTCAGTTTCTGGGAGACCGACTAATCTCATGGTACAGCAAAAAGAAGACTTCAGTTGCTACTTCAACCGTAGAGGCGGAGTACCTAGAAGCCGGAAGCTGCTGTGCACAACTTCTCTGGATCCAACAACAACTCAGAGATTTCGGTGTAACTGCCGAAGAATCTCCAATCTTTTGTGACAACACAAGCGCAATAGTAATCACATATCATCCGGTGTTACACTCAAGAACTAAACATATTGACGGGAGCATGTGCAGCAAAAACACATCCGGCTGGAGTATGTCTCAACCGAACATCAAGTGGATGATATCTTCACCAAACTGCTATAGGAAGCTAAGTTTTCTTACTTCAAAAATATCTTAGGACTTACTGATAGTAAACAACTTATGCCATAAACATCAATGTATGCTCTCAAACATACATCTTCATGAAAAACCGGGGTATGAGCTCAGGGAGAAGCTCTCGCTTCTCAAGACGTACCTAAATAGGAAATTAAACACTCAAGGATGCTAACCAGAAAGATGTCTCCGGTTATGCCTGACAAACTCATACTACTAAATCACATGTATCTATATTGAGCGGTTCAAATGACTTAGCAAAACAGATAGTCTATTTCAAAGCTGAATAAATGTCGATTTGTTTCGACATTTCTTCACACCGGAATAAGCTATCTCGATAAAACCAGTCATGGAAAACCAACCAATAAACTGTATCATGGTTTCGGTAAACTGAAGTTTTCCGGCTAACTTGGGACAGCTGACCGTGTTTCCATGCATACCTTGAAAATAGAACTTATAAATCATAAAACAGTCTACCTCAATCGAGATGATGACACGTGTCCATCATCAAGAGAGGAAGACTAACATTTTGTCCATATATTTATTTTAATCATGAAAATCTTTAGCCATCATTACCATTGCATTGGAACTAAACATTGTACATCTAAACAAGTTAACCTCATATTAATTACTTGATGACATCACTAAGCACGCCCACATCCTTAACCTAGCCAAACCCTTGGCTATATAAACAACCTCTCATATCTCAAACTTTTCACAAGATCATAATCGACAAAAATACTTGAGCAAAGATTATCACAAGAACATGAACACTTCTCCTCTCTCTAAGAAGATTCTTCTAGCCGACTTCGATTCAATTTACCAATATGAAGTACGACATTAAGGAGTTATTTCTTGCCCTTGAAAGAACCGGGCTAAGAAAATTCTTAGAAAATCGCTTCATCATCGACTACTTGGTAGTCAATGAATTCTTTGAGACTGCAAAGGAAGTGCACCGGGACATCATCCTGGCACAAGTCTACAACCAAACCTTCTTATTCAGCGAGACCGATTTCGCTGAATACTACGGTTTACCCACTGAAGGGGTAACCGATCTTACATACTCTCCAGTGACCATTGAAGAAATGTGTCACTCTTTTTCAGGCTCTAACATTCCGGTTAAAACCTGGGGTTTTAAGAGTCAACTTTGTCACAAGTACCAGATTCTCAGCGAGATTCTGGAAAAATCAGTTCTAGGTAGGGAAAAGAGCTACTACTACACCCAGCAAGTCTTTGAGATGATGATTACCATCACAGTTGGCACCCCGGTCAACTGGTCCTGGATCATCTTAGCAATCTGAAGAAGATGATCACCGCCAACAAAACCGGTTACGCTCCTCAGCTGAGCGGCTTTTGTGCAAGTCTTGACATCCACTTCGGTCCATGTGTCACTCTCCATCCAAAGCATGTGCTAGCCAAGGAGAGAGTTCAAGAGATGATCGACAGATGGGACAAGACAACGGCTAAGAAGACCTCAACCGTTGGGCCATCCAACATTTAATCTTTTCCTTTCTCTTAACTGAACCATGACATTTCCTTTTCTCACTTTACCAAACCGGTAATTTTGTTGTACTACCGATTTAGTACATTTTTTAATGAAAAATCATTTCCTTCCTCTTTTAGCCAAATCTTGAGTCAATAAAAACATTAACACTCTGAAATATTCTACACCTAATAATCTCAAATTATTCTTGGGAACAGACATATTTATTTCCCCCAAAAGGCGTGCCTAGTCCGGATAGACTAGTCAGTCCACATCGCATCCTTCCAAACAGGTTATTCTCTTGAAATTGCATCAAGCATTTAATGACCATACATAAACGGTCAGATTTTTAAAATTATTCTCATTAAATGTCTTCCAACCGTCTGCACTATATAAAGACATCATTTCTCTTCAAACAAATCACATTTCAAAAGCAGCTCTCTCTCTATACTTTAAAACTTCATCTCCATATCTTAGCCCTTCATCTATCCTTCAAAATGAACACTGAAATCCGCAATTCTATCATAGTCGACTTCGAAGCCGCGTTTGAAAACAGACTTAACAAAGTTATAATTGACCCCTTAATTCTCTCCGATTTTCAAACTTTTCTTGAAGGATCGGACACCATCCTCGAAGAGGATGTGCACGAGTTCTTCAACAATGCTCAAGTAAGGGATGATGGCAGCATCACCACTTACATAGACTGCGAGTTCTATCGGCTCACTGAGGAGTCGTTCGCAGAACTGTTCAACCTTCCAACTGAGGGGTTCTCTGATTTCCCCTCTCCTCCGGTTGAAGAAAATGAGCGTTATGGTCACATCCTCTCCGGCAACAGAAACAAGGTTGGATGCTGCAGCTTGAAAGATGAACTGGCCCCCCACTTCCAAATCCTTCAGGACTTGATCCAGCGGTCCATTCTGGGCCGAATGGCGAATCAAAACTACACTCGCCAAGTATTTGACCTCATAATCGCAATAATAAGTTACTAATCCATAAACTGGGCCACCTTCATCTTCAACAATCTAAAGGGGCACATCATTGCTTGTAGGAGAAGAATCGGCTTCGCCCCTCAAATCACCCGGTTCATCCGTTCCGTCATCCCAAATCTCGGATCCGGAATCCCGGTAGGACCGGTAAACACGCTGACCAACGATATGCTGGAAAGCTGGATTGCAAGAATTGAAAGCCGGACCGGCCACGCAGTGGAAGACTGGTCAGTTAAGATGACCGAGATGAACCTTCGTCGTTGATAAATTTCTATTGTACCGACTCATCTTTAGTCATCACGATCATTTTGTTGTACGATCAGATGACCATCTCCTCTATTATCAATCTAAATTTAACGATCCTTCATTTTTACTTAACTATTCCGACTTACCACAACTTTATGAACTACCATAAAATTTCGGCTCAATATAACTATTCCGGCTTACCAAATCTTCTAGCTTAATATAATTTTTTTCGATTTACCAAAACTTCGGTCAAACATAAAAAACTTCCGGTTAACCATCATCTTTCGGCTAACCATTAAAATTCGGTTAAACTTCAAAATCAACCGCCAACAGTTTTTCGCCCCTAGGTTACCACTCAAATTTACCACCCTCAATTTACCGCCAACAGTTACCGCAGTAACTTTTGGAGGGAAGTTTTGGCGCCAAAAACTCGAAACGACGTGATAGTTCGGCTTCTTAACTGTCAAGTAACCGTTCCCTATATAAACCAAAAGTTAAACCATTCTTCATCATTCGCTCTCTCTCTTTAAAATCTCTCAACGCACTCTTGCATCTTATTTTCTCAAAGATCTTTCTCTCTTTCCATTCCAATCCACCATAGAACGTGATAATGCGTTGTTCACTTACATCTTGCAGATCGACTTCAAGGACATCGAAGACAACGGGACCAGTGAGTTCAAAACATTGATCAGACAAATCAAGGATACTGGTTTGGAGTATTTTCTGGGTGGTCCGTTCTTCATTCATCAGGATGCTGTTAATGAGTTCTTTGAAAACGCAAGTCTATAGAAAAGGAAAATTACATCGACTGTTTGTGGGGTAGAATTCGAACTTACAGAGGAAATATTTGTCAAGGCTCTTCAACTAACCTCTTATGGTCGCGACTTCAGAACAAGGCTTTCTAGAGACTATTCTAAAGCGGTTCAATAGGTACTTTCTCATAACCCGACTGACCTGGTAGAGAAAACCGGAAAGAAGAGCAAACTCAAACCGGAGTTCAGATTGCTTTTGGACATAGTATCAAAATCTCTCCAAGGCAAAGGCGACAACTTCGACAACTTAACCCGGTTGAAGTTCGAAATGATAGGTGGAATAGTCCGAGGTGACAAAATTGACTGGGGCTGCGTACTATTCGAGCAACTATGCGATGTGGTTGCTGGGACAAAAGATCAAGTTCTGGCCTATGCCATGCTGATCGGGAAAATCCTTCAACATCTGCAAATCCAAATCGGTGAAGGCACTCCTCTATCTACATCCAATATTATGAACACTAAAAATGTAAGGACCCGGATTGAAAACCCAATCAAGGAAAGAGCTCCTAGGGCCAAGGCATCTACGGAAGCCGGACCGACTGTACCGGAGGACGAAGGTCCTATAGAAGCTGAAGGGTAAAAGCAAGCAAACAATGGCAAAAAAGAAGAAGGGGAGAGTCAAATCTGCGGCTAAGAAAGCCAGGAAGCCGACTTCGAAGTAAGCAACCAGAAAGACCAACGACCCCGAGAAAACTCCATCTCCCGAGGCATCCCCTCGTTCAACCGATCCATTGATAAACCCTGTTCCTATAAGGGTTGTGGTTCCAATTCAGGTATTCTCATCCCCGATCAGAGAATCGGAGGGAGTCGGACCGGTTCCTTCTTCACGACAAGTCGAATCCTCGGGAAGCCGAGTCACACGAGTTCAATCTAAGAGAAATCCGGCTGAAGAGGTTAATGCTCACTCTCTCCCTAATCCTAAACCTAGGAATTCTACTCCTAGAAATGTTAGGGATTCGATAGAAAATGTACGGCAGAGGACTTCAGAAGTAATAGGTGATGTAATACAAGATGTCAATCGGGCTCCTGAAGACGAGGTGACAAGTAGTCATGAGGTAACAGATCAAGTCGATGCACATGACCAAGGAAATATTGATCCGGCCACAGAAATGACCAATTTTGAAAAAGGTGTGGAAGCTGAAATCCCTCCGTTGCAAGAGGGACATAATACAGAAAGAAGCCTATCTGGCCCGGTTGAGGATGAAATTCCCCAAACTATTCCAAATCTGGCTCATGTTGAGCCAATTATCCAGAATGTTACACCGGAAGGTCCGAATCCGGTAAACGAAGAATAAGCTCTGCCCGAGAATCCTCCGGTGCAAGGAGGAAGTAATACGAAGAATAGTTCAACTAGTCCGGGTGGGGACGAAACATTCATTTGTCCAGATCCTGAGGACTCTATCATTTTCGAAACTCTACCGGAACAACAACTACCAGCCGACCAGACAACTGAAGAGTGGACAAGGAATCTTATAAAAAGAATTCTGGGTTTTATGGGGGATCGAGCTCTTGAAATCCCCAACGTCTTCTATGAGTGGTGGACACTCAGAAGTGAAACCCCTTTCGAACAAATGCTTCCAATAACTCTCCACAATGAAGAATGAATGAAAATAGTTTTCCAGTTGGCAAAAACCAACAACATCCTTCTTGCTATGAGCCGGAGTCAACTTGTTGAAAGAGACGCCAAAGTGTGGGCGTTAACAACTCATTATTGACACGGCTCAAGATGATACTACTGCAAGGAAACGACCTCCCAATACAAGGAGTGTAACTAGGGCCAATGCAAAGAAAAAGAAGAAGGATCAAGCTTCTAGGGTGTTAACCTTGATCACAGAAACAAACGTTGAAACAGCTCCGCCCAGATCGTTGGTCAATTCCCACCAATAGATGAGTTGGAAGAAGAAGAAATCCCTCTAAACCGGAAGCGCAAGGCACAGCCGGAATCATCCTCTTTTATTCGTGCCGGCAAGAGGCCGATTCAAGTAAATGAAGAATTCACAATTTCATTCATAGAGACTCAAGCCGCAATTTCCGGATGCCATACAATGTTTTGGGTGGATGAGAATCCATAGTATCCCAATGCCTCAGATACATAGACTGGAGGCAAGAAGAAGAAAGACAACAACTTGAACTACAACAAAAACGGCTGGAGGATGAACTGGCTAAAGAAAAGGAAAAGGGAGGACCATCCGACTCATAGTTTACCTATTTAATTTCTTTCTGTTTTCTTTATGAACCTATCATTTCAATTTTTAACTTATCTTATTTTATGGATTATGAAGTCAGATTTTGAAAAATTTAACCTTTTAAAAAGCATATTTTGAATCTTTTCCTTGAAAAGTATCAAAAAGGGAGAAATTGCTAAAAACATTTTTCAAAACTCGATCAAATCAACTTAATTTTTAAATCGGCCATACATTACAAGTTTTGAATATTTATTCTAAAAAATCAAAAACGGAGAAATTGTTAGAAAAATTAAGTAAGTTAATTTTAAACTGGCCATACATTACAAGTTTTGAATATTTATTCTAAATAATCAAAAAGGAAGAAATTGTTAGAAAAATTAAGTAGATTAATTTTAACCGGCCAAAAGACTTAATCAATCTCAATCTTCCTGTGCAGGTACAAGTCAAACCGCATCATACCGACTGAAGTACTTGACTCAATGATCCGGTCATACTCTATGAAACCGGTTAAACTACCTCAACCGGATCGGCTAATAAAAATGTCATCATCCGGCTGATCCATCCGGTTGACTCAATCTTTATTGAAGATCATAAAAGCTCAACGGAGAAATATGAAAAGTGATGAATCTGAGAAGATGACGTAATATGACGATATAGAGATCTCTCGAAAATACAAAAGAAGAATAGATCCGGATCAGAAGCATGCAACGAAAACAATGATGAATTGATTATCCAGATCCACAAGCAATATCTGATTTAGGCGGCAGACATGGTGCATGTATGCCATGTGTCCAAAAAGCAAGCCGACCTAAGTGCACAGACGCCAAGTGTCCGAAATAAAAAAACGTGCACACAACCTCTAAACCTAACCGGCATGGCTTCAGATGACCAATCAAACGGAGAGAAAATTATGACCGTTGTCATATTTTCATATAAATAGAAGCTCATGGTGCTGAAGAAATATACGCGTGAGATCTCTACGAAAAAGCATATACAAGAGAGAAGTAACAACAAAAGATCTTACGTACGACATCGAATAGTAATTGAAATTTCCGAAAGTGTTTTTGTATTGTGTGTGTATTTTACCATTGAGTAAAAGTATTGTATTACATCATTGTGAGTGGTGTAACCAACGAGCTGTTACTCGTTCGGATTGTGTGTTGTGATTGTGTAATATTCCTTAGTGAATATCCTTTTCACTATTTGAGAAGAAGGGGTGACGTAGGAGATTAAACTCTGAACATCTATAAAATCCTGTCTCGTGTTCTTTACTTTCATATTCCCGTTTACTCACTCAAACCTAACCAAAACATCTAAACCGAACCGAAATAACTAATAAACCTACCAAACCAAACCGGCTTTCTCCTTAAACCGATATCTCCTTCTAAATACCTTCCAAACTGAACTGTGTGTGTTGCTTCAAGCTGAAATAAACGTGTTAGCTTTCTATCAGATGTACGCCAGATGTACAGGATCATACGCAAGTATATATTCATTGGATCGTGGTGTACCAGATTAGTAGTGCGCAGAATATTCGTTGGAACATGGTGTACTAGATAGTACTACGCGAGCTTAGTAGAATAAATGAGTACGTGGCAGTTGTACATTTTTGGCGTATTAAGCTGACTTAGCAGACTGCTGATAACGAATGATGTTGTTCGCCATGCTGATGAGCCATGCAGACAAGCAAGCGCTTCTTTAGACGACTGCTAAAGCAAGGCTGCTGTCATAACTTATTCAACCGACTTCTGAAGCAAGACGTCTGCTCGCGCTTCTTCAGACTGTTGCTGTAGCAAGGCATCTGTTCACGCTTCTTCAGACTACTGCTGAAGCAAGGTGTCTGCTCACGCTTATTCAGACTGCTGTTGAAGCAAGGCGTCTGCTCACGCTTCTTCAAACTACTGTTGAAGCAAGACGTCTTCTAACGCTTCTTCAGATTGCTGTTGAAACAAGATGTCTACTCAAGCTTCTTCAGACTAATGTTGAAGTAAGGCATCTTCTCACGCTTCTTCAGACGACTAAAACGTCTCTTGAGTTGTACATGCGTATTAAACATTTGCACAACGTAGTTTTGTTCACGAACACATCATTAAAACTATGTCAGATTGTTAGGATCAGTGTTGACTATAGAGAGGGGGTTCTGAATATAGTTAACAAATTTTCAACTTTCAATTTGATGTTAATCCTGTTAGGTATTAAGATCTGTTTCTATTCTTCACAAATCTTTATAAACTCTTGAACGGATTCAAGTGCAAAACAACTTGCTGGATTTGAAGCGTCGAATGAATGAATGTAAGGAACGAAAATGAAATAACACAGGGAGTTTTTATGGATGTTCGGAGATAAAAACTCCTATGTCACCCTTTCTTCTATTTCCAGAAGGATATTCACTAGAAGGCTTTGATTGATATAGAACGTTACGAACTTCTAGCTAACTCTTTATTGAACAGAACAACCTCTGTTCAACTTATATCACTGAAATTTCACATAGAAAAAATAGTAGATTAATTAAATAATAATCTCAGGGAGAGTGAGTACAACGCTTAATGATTCTTAATTCGTACAGAGTGTTCAAAACGTAAGCAAGAATTCAAGAACCAAGAGATTCGTCCATTGTCCTTGGATCACCTTTTTTACTTTTTTTTTTTGAAAAAAACGAGTTAGTATTATTACATTAAAATTTCTCAAAAAAGGGAAAAAACCCACGAGTTTTATGAAATCATTCTAAACAGGCCTAGAACAATTTTGAGTTCATAACAGTTTATGAATAAAGCTAAAAAGAGAAAAATATAAATGTATTATTTCATTACAATGTTTTTAATTATAGTGATTTTAGTAAAAGGTAGATTCCAATTCCGACAAATATTCCACGCTTGCTCATTTTTGGGAATCCTCCTCCATGTACCCGCGAGGGTGCCACAATCTGAGACGATATCTCTCCATAACTCTTCAACACTCCCGCGGATTCTGCCATAAACTCTTGCATTTCACTCTTGCCATATGTTGTAAACCACTGCTCCAAAGCCGCACTTGAATACATTTGTTGCGAATCTGTTTCCTTTGGCTTTGTGCAATGCTGCATCTTTGATTTCTTTTCAATCATTCGGGAAATTGATCAGCTCCAAGCACTTTGAAAATCTATCCCAAAGCTCTAAGTCGATACTGCAGCTCCCAAACAGATGGTTAATGGTTTCTTCATTTCCGTTGCATAGAAGACAGTTCACGTCCAGAATGCTCATATACTTACTAATGCAGTCTCGAGTGATGAGTCTTTCCTAGAAGTTGAGCCATAGGATGAACTAGTATTGAGAAATGATTTTGGTTGACCATACAAGAAGAGCCCATTCTACATTTTGTTCTTTTTCATCTTGTGTTTTTGTCCAAGAGAAGACTAACTTCTCCGTTTTCACCAGCTCCTTCCACTCATTCTCTATATTTTTACTAGTTATAACATTAGTGTATTTTGAGTGGAGCCTATTGCACATCCATTAATGAACACATCAATCTTCTCAACCGCTTTCACCTCGACATCCTCCATGATGAGGTCGAGCGTCTAATTGACTTTAGACGAAGGTTCAAGAATAAATCCGGCTACGTTTTTTCCTTTCCCTACAACTTCGGTAGGTTTAGGATCGGGAATTGGTTCTCTGAAAAGAACACCCGGATCCCCTCGGGCTGCTCTAAGAATAGCAAACGAAGACATGTTCTTCAAAAAGGCACTTTCTATAAGAACAATAGTAGGGCCGACAACCGTCTGAACGGGTGCTTCTTCAATAATAGCAGCAACAAAAGAGTGCACAACCTCATACTCTATTGTAGGCAGAATAACATCAACAATACCAGTAACTGCAGCGGACACTGGTTCAGCAAGAAAAACAATAGTGTCTTCCCCTAATTCATCTCAACAGATTGACCAACAGATTGAACAGCTAGAAGAACTTCCGTCTGAATAGTAGAAATAGCTTTCGTCTAACCATGAGCAAGAGCGGGCTCCTCCAATAGCTTCTCTCACTGACTAGCCAAACCCTTGGCTATTGGCAATGAAGAGGGATAGAACAGAGGAATAACAACAATGGGGGTTTCCTTAGTTCTGGTCCTTTTTGGAGCCGAATCGACTTCTGTAGTGTCTTCTTTTGAAGTTATCTTATGGCTAGAAGAGCTATCGGCTGATTCCATCGCCGAAGTCCCCAATCTCTTCGTAGGGGTCCTACGATTGGAGGTCAAAGGACGCTTGAACCCAGTAGTTGACTGAGCACTCGCCTGTTGAACAGAAGAGTCTGACTTCGATTCTTTGACGAGCTTCATATACAACAAGAATCTCCTAATAATGGTACCTGCCATTATCCTGCATGGGTTTACATGTCATAGGATCGACTTTATCGATAGAGACGGGAGTCTGGCTAAGGATGAAGTCTTATTAAAAACGGTTTGAAAGAAATCCTGTTAGGGATTTAATTCGCTTTCTATTCTACGCAAACACTAGTAAACACTTGAAACAGATTCAAGGCGGAATTGTTTACATGGGATTGAAGCACAAGATGAAATATGAAAAGATGACAGAAATGAAAGAACACAGCAGTTTGTTTATGGATGTTCGGAGAAACACTCCTACGTCACCCCTTTTTCCAACCACCGGAAGGATTCACTATAATATGATTCGAATCAAATACAGTTTACACACACTTAGCTCACTATTGAACATAACACTTTCTATTGATTTAAAAGATGAAGAATATCACTCAGCTAAATGTGTTTTGATTATAGCTCTCTCTTGATTCATACACAGTACAATCAGAAAACAACTTCAAAGTATGAATATTCAAAGGCTTGAATTCTCTCAAGATTGGCAAGTTCGTAAGGTTAGCAGTTGTGCTTGTTAAGGTAGATTGTTCGTTGTCCTTTAGATTTGTTAAATACTGAGTAGGAGCTGACGGTCAAATCTTTTAGAACCTTCCATTGGTTACGCCCTTGTTGTGTTGGTTCTTCCATATTTATCTATGGAGATCTATATCTTTCTATCGATATCCAAATCTATTGATAAATGGAATGATACGTGGCACTCTTCCATTGGAAAGCCTCCATTGTACACAACAGGTTCTGAGCACAAGGATCGTGGCCGTACATCACTGGTAGTGCGCCGAATATTCCATCAGGGATGTACCTGCAAAACAAGTAATGTGAGGAAAACTCTCTTACGTGGCATTCTTTGGTTGATTGTATATAACTGTTGTACTAATCTTCACTAGAAAGTGGAGCAGGACTAGGGTACAGGTATAACACGTGTGTTAGGATCGGGGACGCCCTTGGAGGACCGGGGTGTTTCCGGTTTCAGGAAGGGTGGCCTCTTACAACACACACACCACTTTGGTGATAGTCCGGTTAGAGACTATAACCGTTCTCAGCACTTCGCAAACTGTCACAGACTCTTGAACCGGGTTCATGGGCGGAAATGTCTGTTTCAGTCTGAAACAACGTATGCGACTTAGATGATGTTTAGAATGAGTCGTTTTTAAAGATATGAGTGGACCGGTTTTCGGAGTAAGATTGATTTTGGTTAGGTTAAGTGAATAAGCAATGAAATGAAGGAAATGACACGAGACAAGATTTTTTATGGATGTTCGGAGAAAACCCTCCTACGTCACCCCTTCTTCTCAGGTTATGAGAAGAATCTCCACTAACTTTCAAAGTTACAACAATTACAATGCCGGTCGAGCCCAACTCGTTACTCGCCGGTTACACCAACTCACTCTTGATGTAATACACAACACAGTACAAACACACACAGACAAAGCTTCCGGTTTATGACACACCAGTTTTGGATCGTAAGACTTTATCTCTCTAAGATTTTTGTAACTTATCGCTTTTCTCAGATGGATGTGATTCGCATTTAATGAGGACGCTTCATCTTTCTTTTATAGTAGATGAGATCCCAACGGTCATTTTCTTCTCTCACCGTGGGATTGGTTGATCATCATCACACCGGTGCAGGAAGGTTACTTGCACGTTTCACCTTCCTCAACACTTGTCAAGCATGCAAGGATTCTTCAGGAAAATGTGACGTTGCCGGTTTGCAGATTCGGACACGTGTCAGGCATGCACCTTCCGGTTGTCAACATCGGATCAGTAAATCATCATTGCTTTCCTCGCATGCTTCCGATCGGATCTTATCTTCTTTTATTCCTTCGAGACACGTCTATTTCGTCACCATACGTCATCTCTGCAGATTGAAGTGACCGGTTTTGTCTCTTACATAATATAGTCCGGCTGGAGTGTGAATTTTGTCTTTGCTAGGCGGTCTCTTGATAGAGTAAAAACCGGTTCCTCTGATCTTTGAATTGATCACTTGGAACTGATTTTCTTTGAAGTGTTTCATCAACCGGTTCATGAGGCTCCAGCCGGTTCATACGATTTGATCTGCTCCTGCACATAGAAGTTAACAATTTGTTTAGTTTTTCTAGCCGGTTCCAAAAATTAACTTTCTTAATTTTTCTTATCAATTTCTCCCTTTTTGATTATTTAGAATAAATATTCAAAACTTGTAATGTATGGCCGGTTTGAAAATTAACTTTCTTAATTTTTCTTATCAATTTCTCCTTTTTTGATTATTTAGAATAAATATTCAAAACTTGTAATGTATGGCCGGTTTGAAAAAGTTTTGTTTTAGTAATATCTCCCTTTTTGAGTATTTTCTGTTTTTTAAGAAAGTTTTCAAAAACATGTGTTTGAGCTTTTCAAAAGATGTGTAAATACTGATAAATCCAAAACATAAAACAACTGAGTTCTGAAACCAAATAAAACATAAATTGTTCTTAAGGAAGTAAAAGTAGACTAAGGCTTGGATGGTCCCCCCTTTTAAGTTCATTTTCCAGTCGCCTTAGTTCTTCCTCTTCCCTTTCCTTCCATTCCCTGGCTCTTCTTGCAGCGTTAATTTGCAGTCCGACCCACACACTTGAGATGCCGGGAGTTCTTTTGCCGAATCCAAAACCGGTACAGGCTGGTTTTGGTGGTCGAGGCGGTTGTGCAACAATCGGTCTGAAGCTTGGGGTTGAAGTTGAGGTTTCGATAGCTTTCTTCTTACGCCGGTTAAGTTCTTCGAGGTCCTCTTCTTCTTCTTCATCAAGAGGTTGCACGTTCAGCCCGACTGGTTCAGTCACTCTTTGACTGTTTTGCTCTGCTCGCTTCATCACCTCTTCAACCGCTTTCCTCTTGCCCTTGTTTCTTGTCTTCATGGCGTGCGAGGGTTGGGCCAGTATGGATTCCTGGATAGCTGCCTGTTCTTCCTCATTACATTTCTGGGCAAGCTCATGATCTTTCTCCTCAAGTTCTTTCCTTGACCGTTCCCTTTCCCTTTCTTTGTCTTGTAGTTTCTTTGCGGTTTCGGCGTCAGAATTGATTTGATCTTGAGTTTTACTTACTTGGAGTTTGGACAACTCCCCAATTTGAACATCCATGGCTTGCAGCATATCGACTAAGGGAGCGGTTGCGGTTTGAATGGATTCTGCGATCAAAGTTTTGACGGAGGTTTTCACAGCTTCATCTATCATGGATCTGATCGAGGTTTGAACGGTGTTGGCCATTTCGGTTTGAACGGTTCTCCGGATTGTGTTCGATAGGTTGGCTTCAGCCGTTGCAATTTTCTCGTCGGTTGCGGTGCTGTAGTTCCCAAGACACGACTCAAGTGTTTCGATCACCGCCTGCTTTACCTGCTCAAGTTCCGGAGCCTTATCATTTTGAGGAGGATCACTTCCCCGGTTTTCTGCTGTCCTGGATGTCTCCCCGATAGCAAAGAAGGGTTTGCTTTGATATAGGTCGGCATTGATTAATTAGTTCCTGCATTGGTTTCTCCATTGTGCATCGAGCCGGTCAAGATTTTTAAGGATCTTTTCCCGTACTGGATGAAACCGTTCAGTCATTCTTACTTCAATCGGGGTTAACGCTGCTCCTTCTGCTTCCTTCAATGCGTCTTCTACTGCTTGTAACCGAGCGTATTCGAGAATTACCTCGGTTTTGCTGAATGCGGGTTGAACAAGGTTGGTGTTTGCCAGCTTAAGGGCTGTTTCTTCCAATTTTACAAGTTTTTCCCATTCTTTGTTACCGCTCATTCCTGGGATCATATCTGACAGCTTTGTCTCACAACGAAGCTGCACCCATAGAAGGTATGGTGATATCAGATTACTGGCATCTCTGTTCATGTCCCAAATGAGTATATCGAACATATCCTCCTCTTCTTCTGCGGAGAAAGTGACCTTGCCTTCGGTTATGATCTCGGGTTGGGAGCCGGTTTGCAGAACACCTTTTCCCTTGTTAACCTGAACTGGCCCTTCAGGTGGAATTGTTGAAGCAGCTGGCCCATCTTGGGCCGATTGGGTCGTTGTGACATTTGGAACGGACTTGTTTCCTGCGGAACCGGATGGTTCCTGTTCTTCAGAGTTGCCCTCCTGAGCCGGAGGTGTGATGTTCGCGGTTTTGGCCGTTTCTTCGACCGATTGAATTTCACTTTGATCGGGTATCTCACCCTAATCAGCTGACTTGAGACGACTTGACACATCGTCTTCGGTTTCCCTAGCAATATTTTGGAATACGTCCACAATGATTTCCGAGGTGTTTAAGCCTACGTCGGCTATTACCTCATCGATCTTCTTGCATGGTGATTTGGAGTTTTCAGAGTTAATATTTACCTCTACTTCCTCCTTTGATGCTGACTCGGTTTTGTGGCTCCCCGAAGGTTTGGTTTGCCTTGGTGATTGAGAGTCAACAGAGATGGGGCGAACGGTGTTGATGGGAATGGGTTGGAAGACGTCTCCGGTTCTCTTCGGTGATTTGTCCGAGGAAAGGGTTTTCTCGGAGTCAGCCGACTTGCTGGAGCTCTTCTTTGCGGAAGACTTCTTCCTCCCCTTCTTCTCTTGTGAGGCTTCGGCTTGAACTGCCTTCCTCTTCGGTTTTTCTTGTTTTGAACTTTCTTCAGCCGGAGCGGAAGAACTGGTCCCTTTTGAAGACTTCGTTCTGGAAGACTTCAGCTTAACCGTTTTGTCGGTCTTCTCACTCATTGACTATGAGTTGAGAATGTTGTTGGGTGGGAGCGGTTCACCTTCACCAAGTTCCAACTTAAGGAACTTGAGAATTTTGACGATCTGCATTGCGAAGGCCTGAACCCGACCATCCTTCTGAATCACCATTTCACAGAATTCTTCGAAGATGACGGCTCCCCAATCTATCTTGTCACCGCGGACAATAGCCATCATCATCTTAAGCTTAAGTTTGGTCAGGTTATCGAAGTTACCTCCTCTTCCCTGAATTGAACGAGAGATGATGTTCAGCAGCCACTTAAACTCCGGTTTCAGTTTGTTCTTCCGGCTTAAGTGAATCACCAGTTCCTGTTCTTTAGCCGATATCACCAATCGGACCGCATTAGACTCTGCATCGGTTAGGTCGGTTTTGAAGTCCAAGCAGGTGTTAGGCAAACCGAGGGCTTCAGAGAACAGCTCCTCCATGATAAGAACTTCCTTGCCATTGACGGTGGCGGAGACTTTCCTCTTCGTTAAAGTCGCCGTCGCCAAAAACTCCATAACCGCCGTCGGATACACGACGAACGGACCAGATAGGAACGCCTCCAACACCGAATCTCTTAAAGATTGAAGCACAACCTTGTGTTTATCCCCAGCGTGTTCGTCGATGTCGTTGAAATCGACCTGCAACATCCATTGAAAGGGTGCTTTACCTAGAGCCATGGTAGATTTGTGAAGAAAGATGAAGAATAGTGATGATCGGAAGTTAGAAAGCCTTTGAAGATTTGAGAGTTTTAGAGAGAGAGAAAGCGTATGTTGAAAGTGAACTGATCTGAACTTATATAGGAGAACGGTTTCGACCAGTTGGAAGATGAACCGTCACTTGATAGGGTTTTTGGCGCCAATTTTCCCTCCAAAAGTTACTGCAGTAACTAACGGCGGTAAATGCGGAGAAAACAATGAGCGGTAAATTTTGTGCGGTAAAACCGTGGGCGGTAAGTTTTTCAAAATTTTCATTTTGCTTTGAGATTCCGGTTTACTGGAAGCGTTGTTAACCGGAAGTTTCATTTAACATGAAATTTTATGTTTAGAAAACTTAGAACCGGACAGAAGGATATGGAAAGAAAACTGGAGACTTTAACATTAGAAAATTTTATAGATAAGTCTGAGAGATGATATTAAGCGGTTTTGGTCGTACAGCAAAATGACCGAAAACCGGAGAGAAACAAACAACTCAGACTATTTCGATCCAATCCCCTTCCACCATTCTGTCATACCAATTGTCCATGGTGTTGTTGGATGCCCGTTCTTCAATCCTCGATATCCACCTATCTAACATGGATAGAGTCATGGTGTTGGCCGGTCCGACAGGAACACCTGGTTCACGGTCGCTGCGCTGAGCTTTCAGAAGTCGAGTGATTTGGGGGGCAAAACCGGTCCTTCCCCTTGAAGCGGTTATGAGAAGCTTCAAGTTGTTGAAGAGGTAGGTTGTCCAGTTGATTGAAGATTTGCGGATGATGGCTATCATGATGTCGAAAGCCTCCCAGTTGTAGTTCTGGTTTGGCATTCGGCCCATGATAGACCGTTGAACCAAATCATGCAAGACATGGTAGTGAGGAGCCAATCTTTCTTTCTTCCCGTGTTCTTTGACCGGTACGATGGAAGAAGAGAAGATCTTGGTGAAGTCTTCCTTAGCCGGAAAGAATGGCGTTGGAAAGTCAGAGAAACCTTCGGTTGGAAGGTGGAAAAAGGTGGCAAATTGATCTTCGGTAAGCCGAAGAAATTGTCCGTCAATGATGGTGCGGATGCTACCATCGTCTAGAATATGCCCATTGTTGAAGAACTCGCACACTTCCTCTACGAGGATGGTGTTTGAGCCTTCAAGGAATCCCTGAAGCCCCGATTCTATGAGCGGTTGGAAGATGAAGTCCTGATATCGACTATCTTTTACGTCTCCAAAGTTGACGATGGGAGTGTTTCTCAGCTCAGCAGACATTTTGAGGAATGAGTAAGAGAAGTCGAAGGGAGTTTTTGATCTTTCAAGCTTTGGAGAGAGGAATGAAGAAGACTTATTTTGAAGATGGGGGATTGAGTCCCTTTTTATAGCTTGAACGGTTGGATGCATTAAATGAGGATATTTTTGAAAAATCTGACCGTTTATGACTGGTCATAAATGTTTTGTAAAGTATCAAGAGAATAGGGGCATGTCTGGTCAAATCGGATCAGGCATGCTTCTTGGAAAGTGGAGATTTCTATTTTCAAGAGTAATTTGATTCGATTTGATACGGCGCATTAAATGTTTGATCATTTATGATTTTAGACTTAAATGGAAGGAAATGATCTTCATTAATTCGGGTACCAAACCGGTAGTACAACAAAATTACCGGTTTTAGGAAGAAAGAAAAAGGAAAAAGAAGGATAGACAGGTTAAACATTTGATGACTCGACTGCTTGATTCCTCTTTGCCTTAGCTGCTTCCCATCGGTCGACCAGCTCTTGTACTCTCTCCTTGGTGAGCACATGCTTTGGATGGAGGGTTACGAAGGGTCCGGAGTGAATGTCCAGACTGGCACAAAAACCGCTCAGCTGAAGAGCATAGCCGGTTTTATTTGAAAGGAGCATCTTCTCCAGGTTGCTGAAGATGATCCAGGACCAATTAACCGGTGTCCCAACCGTAACAGCGATCATCATCTCGAAAATCCTTTGGGTGTAGTAATAGCTTTTCTCTCTGCCCAAGATGGACTTTCCTAGAATCTCACAAAGAAGCTGGTACTTGTGAGATAGTTGGCTTTTAGCACCCCAGGGTTTAACCGGGATGTCAGAGTTGGAGAACCGATGACACCTTTCTTCCATGGTCCCCGGAGAGTAGGTTAAATCACTTACCCCTTAAGTGGGCAAACCGTAGTATTCAGCGAAATCCGTCTCGCTGAATAGAAATGACTGACCGTAAACTTGTGCAACGATTATGTCTCGATGCACTTCCTTTGCGGTCTGGAAGAATTCTTCGACTACTAGGTAGTCGAGAATGAATATGTTTTCGAGAAACCCTCTTAGCCCGCTTCTTTCAACGGCTAAGAACATTTCTCTAACCTCATGGTCTTCGTATTGGTAGATTGAGTTGAAATCAGCCAATAGAATTTTCTTTGCTAGAGAGTTGGAGTTCATGTTATTGAGAGAGTATTAAGCTCAATACTGTTTTTTGTGAATAGTGATTTTTGTGAAGATTTGTGAAGGTTTAAGGGTGGTTTATATAGCCAGGGGTTCGGCTAGATTAGTAGGTTAAGCATGCTCGATGATGTCATCATTTAGTTAATAGGCTTTAACTTGTTAAAGTGTATAATGTTTATTTCCAAAGCAAAACTAATTATTACCAAGATATTCATGATGACAAAAATCTGTTGACAAGATGTGAGTCTCCCTCTCTTGATGATGGACACATGTCGTCATCTCGATTGCGGTAGACTGTTTTTATTTATTACAGGCTTCATTTTTCAAGTTATGCATGAAAACTCAGTTAGTTATCCCAGATTAACCGGAAAAGTTCATTCCATCAGAACCAGAGTGCATTTGTTCCAAGCGGTTTTCCATGACCGGTTTTAGTTGGATATTTTGTTCCGATTGTGAAGAGATGTTGAGTCACGTCAACATTTGTTCAACTTTGGATTGGGTATATCCACTTCAACCAGGTCATTTCAACCGTATAGTAAGTATACACGTGATTTTGACGTTGTGAAGTAATCAGGCATAACCGGAGACTTCCTCCCGGTTAGCATTCTTGAGTTGTAAATGGCCTATTTGAATATGGTTTGAGAAACGAGAGCTTCTCCCTGAACACATATCCCGGTTTTTCAGTGTTACGTATGTAAGCATAATCATGATATAAGTTGCTTAACATCAGTAATTCCTAGAATATTTCTAAAGTGAGAAAACTTAGCTTCCTGTAGTGGTTTTGTGAAGATGTCCGCTACTTGTTGCTCGGTCGAGACGTATTCCAACCGGATGTGTTTCTCCTGAACATGCTCCCGGATGAAATGGTGTCTTATATCAATATGCTTTGTTCTTGAGTGCAACACCGAATTGTATGTAATCGCTATAGCGCTGGTGTTGTCACAGAATATTGGAGATTCCTTGGCTTCTACGCCGAAATCCCTTAGTTGTTGTTGGATCCAGAGGAGTTGTGCACAACAGCTTCCGGCTTCTATGTACTCTGCCTCTGCGGTTGATGTTGCAACTGAGGTCTGTTTCTTGCTGCTCCAAGTAACTAACCGGTCACCTAGGAACTGGCAGGTTCCACTTGTACTCTTTC
The DNA here is from genome assembly GCF_907164915.1 of Impatiens glandulifera. NCBI lineage: Eukaryota > Viridiplantae > Streptophyta > Magnoliopsida > Ericales > Balsaminaceae > Impatiens > Impatiens glandulifera. The sequence goes on from NW_025918991.1 coordinate 24,897, forward strand.
TATCGATCTTGCATCCTGCGTAATCAGCGTCTGAGTAGCTTATGAGGTTGAAGCTTGAGTCTTTCGGATACCAAAGTCCCACTTCTTGAGTTTCCTTCAGATATTTTAAAATTCTTTTGGCCGCAGTATAATGTGATTGCTTTGTATTGGCTTGGAATCTTCCGCATACCCCAACCGCAAACAAAATGTCAGGTCGGCTGGCTGTTACATAAAGCAATGATCCAATCATTCCTTGATATGCTGTGATGTCAACGGCTTGACCATCCTCATCTTTGTCTAACTTCACAGAAGGACTCATTGGTGTAGCCGCTTCGGCGCATGTATCCATTCAAAATTTCTTCAATAGTTCGGCTGTATACTTCGGTTGGCTTATGAATGTTCCGGCTTCAATCTGCTTAACCTAAAGTCCTAGGAAGAAGCTCAGTTCTCCCATCATACTCATTTGAAATCTGTCAGTCATCATCTTTGAAAACTTATCACATAACTTTGGATCGGTTGATCCGAAAATAATATCATCGACATAAATTTGAACGAGTAATATTTGTTCCTTTCTCTCAAATTTGAAAAGTGTTTTGTCAACTGAACCTATTGTGAATTTGTGATCAAATAAAAATTGTGTTAATGTGTCGTACCAAGCTCTTGGAGCTTGTTTCAAGCCGTAAAGGGCTTTGTTCAGCCGGTAAACATGGTTTTCGTGTTCTGGATTTTTGAAACCTGGAGGTTGATTAACATATACCTCTTCATTTACTTTACCGTTTAGAAAAGCACTTTTAACATCCATTTGAAAAACTTTGAAATTTTTAAAAGATGCATATGCTAAAAATATTCTAATGGCCTCAAGTCTAGCTACAGGGGCAAATGATTCTTCAAAATCAATGCCTTCTTCCTGTTTATAGCCTTGAGCCACTAACCGGGATTTGTTCCTCGTAACTAAACCGTCTTCATTGAGTTTATTTCTGAATACCCATCGTGTTCCTATAACCGGTTTAATTTTCGGTCTAAGGACTAGGTACCAGACTTTATTTCTCTCAAACTCGTTTAATTCCTCTTGTATTGCTAGTATCCAATCGGGATCTGATAATGCTTCATCCATCTTTTTCAGCTCAATTTGTGATATGAAATCTGAGTTTTTATAGTGTTCCAAATTTTGTTGCCTAGTTCGGACGGGTGAGGATATGTTACCTATTACTAGTTCAAGAGGATGATTTTTGTTCCTTCTGAGGTTTATCCGAGACGTGTCTATCAAGCTTTCGGTTGGCTGATCAAGGTTAGACTGATCGGTAGGTTGAACAGAGTCAGACCGACCGATTTCTTCAGTAGAAACTGAAGAGTCAACTTTCTGCGGTAAAGCAGCTTGAGCAGGCTGAGGTTCAGCATCAACCGCTTGGTCATTGACAAATCGTCTAAAAACCGGAACCTCGTCTTCATCATCAGAATAGATATTGAAGTTTTCCATTCTGTTGTGAAGATCGAAGGGTAATGTAGTGTTTCGTTCAACCGATTCATCGAAAACAACGTGAGCGGTTTCTTCAACTGTTAAAGTCCTAGTATTGTATATTCTGTAGGCTTTACTCACAGCTGAATATCCCAACATTATTCCCTCATCGGATTTAACATCAAAAGCGGTCAAGTAATTCTTCCGTTATTGTGAACAAAACATTTGCTACCAAAAATTCGAAAATACCGTATACTTGGAATTCGATCATAGTATATTTCAAAAGGAGTTTTGGAAAAGCGTTTAGTTACTAAAGATCGGTTTTGTGTGTAGCATGCGGTGTTGATAGCTTCAGCCCAAAATTTTTGAGCAATGCCCGAATCAGCTATCATTGACCTTGCGGCTTCCTTGAGAGTTCGGTTTCTTCTCTCAGCTAGGCCGTTTTGTTGAGGAGTTCTGGCACTAGACAACTCGTGTCTAATACCGGAATCATCAAGAAAAGTTGTTAAATTGCTGTTTATAAACTCAGTTCCTCTATCACTTCTGATTTTGTTTACTCGAATAGATTTTTCATTTTGTATTCTTACAATCAGTTTGATCAGGTTTGGAGTTGCTTGGTTTTTAGAAGCTAAAAATGTTACCCAAGTAAATTTAGAATAGTCATCGATAACTACCATAGTATAATGCATGCCTCCTAAACTAGTTACTTTAACCGGACCAAATAAATCCATATGCAAAAGTTCTAAACATCGTTCAGATTGATAGTTTCCTTTACTTTTAAAAGATGACTTTATTTGTTTGCCCATTTGACATGCAACACATACTTTGTCTTTTGAAAACTTAACATTTGGAAAACCGTGAACTAGTTCTTTGGAACATATGAAGTTAATTGTTTTGAAATTCAAATGGTTTAGCCGTTTATGCCAAAGACAGTTTGGATCATTTCCGGCTATCATGCACACAGGTTTTTCAAAATCCGTTTTCCAATTAACTTTGTAATATTTCCCATTCGATTACCGGTTAAAAGGATATCATTTTGCTGATTCTTAACTAAACATGCATTTTTATGAAATTCAACTTTATAGCCCACATCACACATTTGACTTATACTTAACAAATTAAAACGTAGTTCTTCTACCAGCAATACATTATTTATGGATAGGTTACCATGGACAATCTTACCCTTGCCCACGATTTTACCCTTCGAGTTGTCACCGAATGTTATGATTTCTCCGGTTTCATACTTGATGTCGGTTAGTAGCTCTTCGTTGCCGGTCATATGTCTTGAACATCCGCTGTCCAGATACCATTCTGAGTTCTTTAGCCGGTTGCTTCTCCTAACCTGCAAAAGAGAATTATTTACACCTTTTTAGTACCCACATTCAGTTGGGTCCATGGTTGATTAGTCCCTTTGGGATCCAGACTTGAAGGAGTCGGATCACTTTCCCGGTATCTGTTCTTATAATGTTTGGCTTAACTTCTTGACTGTTGCTTAAGAACGCCTTATGTTGTGATGAATTTCTTTGAGACCGAGATCTGTTTGTTTTGTTTGGTTTCCGGTTGGCTTTCCTTCTCTCAGGGTGAAGCCATATTTCCGATTCAGTCGGACTTACATACTTAAGTTCTTCTTCCGGTTTTAAGTCATTTTCAGTTGTTAAACTCTTGACAAATCTTATGAATGGAAGATTGTCTTTTGTGAGTTTCATCCCGTTAGATTGTTTTGATTCATTTTGTTTATTTGGTTCGTAACCGATACTAAACCTACATTTAGGATGCCTTTTATAATTACACATTTGTTTTACAGCTTGACGAGATCTCTCCCACGCAGCCGTAACATACATTGCTCGTTCATCGGTTTCAGTTACCGGTTGAACTGTCTTCTCATTATCTGAGAATAGTTCATCTGGTTCATACATTGCGGTTTCACATGTTTTAACAGTGATACTATTTGACTCTACGGTTTTAGATTCTACCGGAGTCGGTATGTATGCAGATATGTTTCTGAACTCAGCTACCATTTCGTTGAGTGCAGAAATCAAATCTTCTTTAGTAAACTCGTCAGAAGAGAAATCAAATACCTCTTCGTCGTTTGCCATGAAACAGGTTACCCTTTCTTCATTGTCTTCATTGTCAGAGTACGCCCACTCACTTCCACCGTCGGATGCGATGAGTGCCTTCTGAATCTCCTTCCCTTCGTCGGCATGCTGGTTATCATTTCTCCGGTAGTTGTTCCCTTGGTTATCATTTCTCCGGTAGTTGTTCCCTTGGTAGTTGTTTCCCTGGTACCGGTTTCCTTGATAGTTGTTGCCTTGATAGTTTCCTTCCGGTTTTCTGTCGTCTCTCCTTGGTTTTCTACATTCTGACCTGAAATGTCCAAAACCGTCACAGTTATAGCATTTTTTATTTGATTTATCTACATATTTATAATTAAAATCGTTGTTAGATGGTGGCTGGCTCTTCTTCATGAATCTCCCAAATTTCTGAGCTAGCATCGCCATCACATCTTCACTGATCTGATCAGCGCTTTTGACTGGAGCCGGAACGGTTGATACTTGGACCGCCGATTCCACCGATGTAACCAAAGCTCTGGTTGCGGTTGATGTGGATGCTTCATCTTCGATCCGATACTTGATCTCGAACTCGTAGGCTTTTAGATCCTCAAACACATCATGCAACTTCATCTACCCGAGGGTGCTTGATTCCCTCATCACCATGGTCTTGATATCCCAAGTGCTCGGCAGTGATCTTAAGGCTTTGATGATTACTTCTCGGTTGTCATACTTCTTTCCGAGTGTTTGAAGCTCGTTGACCACACTAGTGAACCGGTTGCTGAATTCCTTCATGTTTTCCCCCAGTTTCATCCTGATGTTTTCATATTTCTGTGTAGCCACCAAGATTTTGTTCTCCTTTGTTCTTTCGTTTCCTTCATGGATCTGAATGATCGTTTCCCAGGCTTCCTTTGCAATATCGCAGTCTGAGATCTTGTTCAAGGTGTTATCATCTATAGCCTTATAGATGTGCCTCATGCAATGGTTGTCCAGGTTACTCCGTCTTCGATCTTCATTTGTCCATTGGTCTAACTCCTTGTTGATCTTGATCGGTCCCTCTTTCAGGACTCGGCTCATCTAATCATCTAATGTGATCAGATGTAAATACATATGTTTCTTCCAACTGCTAAACGCTTCACTGTTTAGCATTGGTGGCTTGTCGATGTGGGTCATGCTTCCCATCTTCTTTGGTTGCTTATGTGCTAAGAACCTCGCTCTGATACCACTTGTTAGGATCGGGGACGCCCTTAGAGGACTGGGGTGTTTCCGGTTTCGGGAAGGGTGGCCTCTTACAACACACACAACACTTTGGTGATAGTCTGGTTAGAGACTATAACCGTTCTCAGTACTTCGCAAACTGTCACAGACTCTTGAACCGGGTTCAAGGGCGGAAATGTCTGTTTCAGTCTGAAGCAACGTATGCGACTTAGATGATGTTTAGAAGGAGTCGTTTTTAAAGATATGAGTGGACCGGTTTTTGGAGTAAGATTGATTTTGGTTAGGTTAAGTGAATAAGCAATGAAATGAAGGAAATGACACGAGACAAATTTTTTTTATGGATGTTCGGAGCAAACCCTCCTACGTCACCCCTTCTTCTCAGGTTATGAGAAGGATCTCCACTAACTTTCAAAGTTACAACAATTACAATGCCGGTCGAGCCCAACTCGCTACTCGCCGGTTACACCAACTCACTCTTGATGTAATACACAACACAGTACAAACACACACAGACAAAGCTTCCGGTTTATGACACACCGGTTTTGGATTGTAAGAGTTTATCTCTCTAAGATTTTTGTAACTTATCACTTTTCTCAGATGGATGTGATTCGCATTTAATAAGGACGCTTCATCTTCCTTTTATAGTAGATGAGATCCCAACGGTTATTTTCTTCTCTCACCGTGGGATTGGTTGATCATCATCACGCCGGTGTAGGAAGGTTACTTGCACGTTTCAACTTTTTCAACACTTGGCAAGCATGCAAGGATTCTTCAGGAAAATGTGACGTTGCCGGTTTGCAGATTCGGACACGTGTCAGGAATGCACCTTCCGGTTGTCAACATCGGATCAGTAAATCATTATTGCTTTCCTCGCATGCTTCCGATCGGATCTTATCTTCTTTTATTCCTTCGAGACACGTCTATTTCGTCACCATACGTCATCTCTGCAGATTGAAGTGACCGGTTTTGTTTCTTACATAATATAGTCCGGCTGGAGTGTGAATTTTGTCTTTGCTAGGCGGTCTCTTGTTAGAGTAAAAACCGGTTCCTCTGATCTTTGACTTGATCACTTGGAACTGATTTTCTTTGAAGTGTTTCAGCAACCGGTTCATGAGGCTCCAGCCGGTTCATACTATTTGATCTTCTCCTGCACATAGAAGTTAACAATTTGTTTAGTTTTTCTAGCCGGTTCCAAAAATTAACTTTCTTAATTTTTCTAATCAACGTTGTTTGGTGAAATGCTAGCTTCAAGCATACTACTTAAGCTTAGCATTAGACGTATTTCAGTTAGACGGATTGTAAAATCAGTTTAATGAAATCAAACATCTCCTTCTAATAGTAACGTCTATTAGACTGCATGGTCTAATAGAATTAGACTCACGTCTAATTACACTAACTATTAGACTGCCCGTCTAACTCCACTGAGTTAAACTGCACGTCTAATTCTGGTTCTACCTCAGACTTGTTTGAAGGAGTTAGACGCACGTCTAACTTTCACTAATTAGACTTCACGTCTAATTATCCAATAACTATTAGACTGCACGTCTAACTCCACTGAGTTAGACTACACGTCTAATTCCGTTTCTACCTCAGACTTGTCTGAAGGAGTTAGACGCACGTCTAAGTTTCACTAATTAGACTTCACGTCTAAGTATCCAATAACCATTAGACTGCACGTCTAACTCCACTGAGTTAGACTGCACGTCTAATTCCGGTTCTACCTCAGACTTGTCTGAAGGAGTTAAAAGCACGTCTAACTTTCACTATCTATTAGACTACACGTCTAACTCCAATGAGTTAGACTGTACGTCTAATTCTGCATAAATTAGACTATCCATCTAATTACAAATATGTTAGACTACACGTCTAACTCCGAATATCTATTAGACCATCCGTCTAATTACAAGTCTATTAGACTACACGTCTAACTCCGATGAGTTAAACTGTACGTCTAATTTCGAACACATTAGACTTACGTCTAATTCCGTGTATATTAGACTTACGTCTAATTCTGTACATTCATTAGACTACACGTCTAACTCCGATGAGTTATACTGTACGTCTAATTCTATGTATTCATTAGACTACACGTCTAACTCCGATGAGTTAGACTGTACGTCTAATTCTATGCATTCATTAGACTACACGTCTAATTCCGATGAGTTAGACTGTACGTCTAATTCTATGCATTCATTAGACTACACGTCTAACTCCGATGAGTTAGAATGTACGTCTAATTCTATGCATTCATTAGACTACACATCTAACTCCGATGAGTTAGCCTGTACGCCTAATTCTATGCATCTAATGCCAAAATCGGTCTAATGACTCTTATTAGAACTAAGTCTTATGAAACATTGTTTTAATACACCTGCATTAAAACTCATAAGTCATTTCATCATCAAAATCTCAGTGGTTAAATTATTTCAACACTTAGTCAAAATAATTTGACACAACAATTTCCCACTTTTTGATGAAGAAAATTGAAATCTGCATACATATACCAAAATATGCATTCATCATATAAATAAACAAAACCCTTGTTCACTTACATTACACATCCAAAACCAGTATTCAAAGAACCATCAAGGAAACATTGTTTGAAAGACTTGAATAGAGTATAAAAAAAGATTATTGTTCTTCCCTTTTAACTCGAGGATCGGTTGGACTCATTTTTTGACCGGGAACCATGTTGAAGAAAGAAGGATAGCCGCGACCACCACGACCGCCTCCACTTGATCTACCACCACATTCATTACCGTTGCCAAGACCTCTTTGATCAACATTGGCTAGCATACTATGGCCACCACCACTTCGACTTCCACGAACATTACCGCTTCGACCTTCACCTCTCTTGGTTGGCCTAGGATTATCGTCGGTGCTTGGAGCTCGCCTGAATCTAGTTCCGGTTGACACGCCATCATTTCTTCTACTTGACTCGCCTTGAGCGGGTGGAGATTGATCACATTCAGTATTGGCCTTTGCGTTCTCCTTAGCTTGAAACTTCCTTGCAATGGAGTCAGCAAATTCCTGTCGTTCATTGTCATTTCTACTCAAGCAACCCTGGATTTCCACCATCTGATTCTTCACCAGACTGAATTCTTCCAAGGTTTCCTTGTGGCGTTCATCATAGATTTGCCTTTCAATGTCCAATAATTCAGTTTGATGATTGATAAGTTGCTTTTCAAACTTTGAGTAGTTTATATTTGAGACATGAGTCTCATACGTGTTCTTCTTCAAGGTGTTGTCCAACTCTTTGAGAACTTTGAGAATTTCAGCAAAGTCCTTTCTTTCTTCTTCCTGATTATTCAAGGACTTTATCATGCTCTTTTGAAGAGATGAGAGCACCGAAGACATAGATTTTAACATCTTGTTGCCACTAACAGAGGTTCCTTCAATTGATGAATTTTCTTCAGACTCTACTGCCATACTCTGAATTGGCTCAAAATTTGTGTGAATCTGCAAGGATTGCTCCGGTTGATTCATTTTGGCTTTCTTAGTAGCTTCATCTCGCTCTTCTTCTGCTATTTCTTCTTCTGCTCTCTAAAATCTCTCAAATAGATTCCCAGAGTAGTGAATAGGAATGTTGATATTTTCGTGAACATTTTCCACAATGGTGTCGGGAAATAGGAGGGGCTTGATAAAGGTTGCTTGTTGATCCTGTTCCTCCTCAGATGAGGAACTCCCTTCTTCAACATTCTTATCTTTGGAGAGTTCCCCCTTAGATCTGACAGTTTCTGGCTGAGTTACCTCGGCCACTTTCTCTTGAACAACCTCTGTTCTCACAACAGGGGTTAACATCACATTTTCTTCAAGAGGAGCTTGAGCAGCTTCCTTAATCACATCTTTCACAAAAACTTCTTCTACATTTGTCTCAAGGTCTTGTTTAGGCTCCTGGACAATCACTTCTTCTTCTTCTTCATTTGAATAGTCTTGAATAGGTTGATTTAGAATGCGTCTCTCTTCGGCAGAAAGATTCCCGAATTCGATCAAGAGAGCAGCATCTAGCTCATCGACATCATTCTCAGCATTTGGAATATCCATAACTTCATCATGATTGAGAGGTTCTGTGCCAGAACAATCGGCGCCATGAATGTGTTGAGAAGCTACATAGACGTAACTGTCCAAAATGTCGTTCAACCTTTTCAAAACTTTTAATTCAACTTCAGATCCTTTCTCAGCAAGATTGAAATTAGACTTTCTGGCTTCAAATATTGGGAAAAGAGCTTTTCCATACAGGTAAGCTCCACTAGATCTTTTTTCTTCAGAGCCTCAACAACCTCTGAAGTTCTTGCCCATTTAAGCACTTTCTTTTCGTTTGCTACCCGCTTCTTCCATTCTTTTGTTATTGCAGAATTAGTCAGAGAATCGTTGTACTTGGATGACAATCTCTCCAGGGACTAAAATTCAAAGATCTCCAGTTTCTCAGCCGTAATGACTTTAACTTGTTCTAAAATAAGGTCAACAATTCCTGTTTCCTCCGATACTTTTTCAGGAATTAGGGCTGCGATATTTTTACCTTTTCCAACAACCTCTACGGGTTTTGGAGCAGGTCTGGGTTCACTGAACACGATCCACCTGTCTGTCTTTTTGAACGCATCAGTTAAAACGCAGATTGAGGTTCCTTACAGAGCTCAGTAGGGAGCTCCACACGAACAACTTTCCCGGCTACCAATGAATCTTCAGGAACGGGAACAAAAACTTCTTGTTCAGAAGATTGACCAGCAACAAGGATAAGAGCAGCACCTTGTTCTGGTTGAGATGACTCTGTAGCACCGACGACTACTAGATTAGTTGGAACAACAGGAGACACATTCCTGTCAATATTTTCAACATTTGGACCGACTGACTCAACAGAAGGCCCTTCAGCAGATTCTCTCAACGGAGAAAATATAGATTCAGCTTGTTCCACAACGGGAACATCAAACTTAGGCACAACGATCAAGGATTTAGAAGAGGTTACCTTTAAAGATTTAGATTCTCGGGGCGCCTTTGTCTTCTTCTCCTTTAGGGCACAAGATCTCGAAGGCTTCCTCAATATGGTTGAGGGAGTAGATAAAGAGGACATCGGAGTTGCAGCAAGTACGCCTGGACCTTGCCTCAACCTTGAATCGACAAATTTAGAGTCCTTCTTGTTTGAACTCTTCAAACCGGAGGAACTGGCCTCCGATCATTCACCGTTTTCGATTTTTTTTATTCCCCTGTTGACAACACAGAAGCAGAAGGTTGCTTGGATCGAGTAGAGGGTTTTCCACCAGTTTGGTAACTAGATGCACTAGATGCAGACTTAAGATTGTTCTTCAACTTCATCAGTGTGTTAGCCACTGTAAGGGCAGTATATACTCTTGGAAAGTTGATCTGCACATGTTCACTAACAGGAACCCCCAAATGCTTCAACAAATGACTCAGTTGAGCCGCAAACGTTATGCTTTCCTTGTTCGTCTGACAGATCAAGAAACATAAGTTCTGGAAAAGGGTATGAGCCCAGTTTACCTGGATTCCCTTCGAAATAGTGCACATATAGTCAAAACGATCTTGACTATATAGATGGAAGGAGCCATATTTCCCTTGTAGCGTCTTTGCCACCACGTCGTTCAGCAGAATGAAGTGCGATTTAAATGCCTTCTTGAGTCCATTAACATGGATTATAGAACCATCGACAGAAAATGTTATCTTCATCTCCTCCATGATTTCTGGTGAAAGGATCAGGTCGAATGAGTTCCCCTCCGTTGGAAGTTCAAAGAACTCCGCATAAACTGCTTCATCGAATTAGAACTCCATGCCGTTGACGGTTGCTACGATGGATTCACACACCATAGTTGTCGTTTTGAAGAACTCGCGAACTTCTTTTTCATAGAAAATGAACGGACCGCCGAGATACTTCCTTAACCCAGAATATTCTAGGGTTCGGAACATCTCCACCACCTCCGGTTGATCGAAAGTGTACACCGATGGAAAATCCACCTTCAAAGTATAGTGACCCAAAGTGATTTTCTTCACTATCTTCGAAGGAATATGAAACGACACAAGATTTCAGAGAGATTTAGTGAGAGAAATGCAAAGAGAACTAAGGTTCTTAAGAATTTTGAGGGATTGAAAACTTTCAAACTCATGCACTAATGTCCTTATATAGACAGAAGAGAGAAATACAGAATAACCGTCTTTTCTTAAGGGTATGGCCCATTAATAAATGTTAGACGTCCTTTTTCAAGAAGTCATCATTAAAAATGAGGGTATATTAGTCATTTTCTCTAAACTTGATAGACACGTGTCTTCATGTTAATAAGAGATGACTGTTTGATATTTTGAGTGGGAAAAGTAAATAACTCTCAATCGTGGGACAACTGTACTTGATCAGTTTAATCAGCACGTAGTTAGATGTTTTTCTTACTCCACAAATCCATATAACACAACGTCTATTAGACGGATGAGTCTATTAGACGCATACGTCTAATTCCATGTTATAAAAATCCGTCTAATGTCTATTAGACGAGTACGTCTAATTCCGCATAAACATCACGTGTTAGACGTGTGTTTGTTTAGACGTGAGAATCCACTTGCTCGTGACGTAAAAACGTCTAACGTCTATTAGACGTGTCCGTCTAACCACGTAGGTATAACACCTCAACATATAGACTTAAATGAATGGATTTTGAGCAAATATACATCTAAGTACACACTATTTCCTTCAGACACCCTTGTTTAATTAAACCGATTAAGGATATTCGTCTAGAGAGTATCTTTACTTCCAAAGTAATTTTCCCTCTCAGTATGTATATGGACATACGAATGTAATAAATAATTTTTGTGATCCAAAGACCAAAAATATTTTTAACAAATAAAAACATTTATTCTACTAGAATGACAAATGCAATTGTTGATCTTCCAGGCTGTGTACTCAAAAGAGTACTCTTCTAGCTTCCTTCCTACAATCCTCCTGCATCACCTACAAAAGAAACTATTTACACATTTTGGTACCCATACTCAATTGGGTCCTCGACCAATTAGTCCCTTAGGAATCCATATTTGAGTTATTCTGATGGACTTCCCATTTTGTGTTGTGATTAATGCATAAGATTTTGTCTTAGCAGATGACTTCCTGCTAGCCACTTATCCTTTAACTTTTGAAGAGGATTTTCGTTTAAAACTCCTTTACTTAGAGTCAGGTTTTAGATTGCCAGACTTGTTAGCTGCTTCTAGCTTATTCTTAAGCCAGCTAACAGTAAGCGGAACATAAACTATTTCATTTTTGAAAGCAACTTCTTCATGAATATGATCAGATTCAATGTCAGTCCTATTTCCTTTGACAAAACTTATTGGCTTAAGTTTGTCATATGATTTTGACTTTTTGCATGACAGGTTAGGGTCATTTCTATCAAATCCCAATCCGGATCTAGATCCAACAGGTTTCAACATGCTGATCTGATATTTGACAGCATCTCCAGACCTTGTCCATGCACAGACAACATAGTTTAACCTTTTGTTTTCAGATGAAAGGGTTTGAATCTGTTCCTTGAGCATCTCATTCTTAGATGAGATCTCTTCAATCTTCTTTTCAAAAACATTTGACTCTTCAGCTTTAGACAAATTTGGTTTATTTACATCTGATGAAGATTTAGTTTCATTTAAGGATTCTGCTAGCTTTCTGTACTCGATGACCATGTCATCTAGTGCAGCTAACAGTTGTTCCCTTGAAAACCTTTCGGAAGAGAAGTCAAATACCTCAGTCTCCTGAGTTCTTTCTTCATCTTCTCTTGCCATGAAGAAAGCAACCTCTTCTTCATCACTTTCACTTGATGAAAAGTAAGAGCCATAGTTGCTTCCTCTGTTCTTCCCATCACCTGCCATTAGAGCCTTCAGCTCTTTTCCATCATCCTTGGCATCTTCACGCTTTGGCTTCCGGCATTCCGATGTATAATGACCTTTAATACCACAGTTAAAACATGTAACATTAGCTTTAGATTTTTTATTGTCATTGGAATTTGAAGAGTTTGAGTTAGAGTTGCTTTTCTTCATGAAGTCTCCAAACTTCTTCACGAAGAGAGAGATGACATCGCTGTTCAGCTGCTGAGCTGCCATCTTCATTGTTTCACCAAGACGCATCTTGAAGCTGTCGAACTGTTGAGTGGCAACCATGATCTTGTTTTCCTTGGTTTGCTCGTTGCCCTTGCACAGGATAGTGAGTCTGTCCCAGACCTCTTTGCCAGTATCGCATTCGATAATGTAGTTAAACATACTGTCATCGAGAGATCTGTAAAGAACATCAAGAGCCATGTTGTTGAGGTTGTTCTGCCTCTTTTCATCAGCGGTCCAGTCAGCCTTCTCCTTATCAATCTTGATAGGACCTTCTATGACAACGCTCCACATGTCATCATGAAGAGAAGATAGATGAGCACGAACCCTTTTCTTCCAAACAATGTAGTTTTCTCGAGAGAAAGTTGGAATGGCTGTAGCACTGGCATCTTTGGATATGGTCGACATATTTCAGGAAAGGATTGAGAATAGAAACAGGGCTCTGATACCAATTGATAGGATCGTCTTTATTAATAGATACGGGGGTCTGGCTAAGGATGAAGGCTTATGAAAAACGGTGTGAAAGAAATCCTATTAGGGATTTAATTCGCTTTCTATTCTACGCAAACACTTGTAAACACTTGAAACAGATTCAAGGCGGAATTGTTTACTTGGGTTTGAAGCACAAGATGAAATATGAGAAGATGACAAAAATGAAAGAACACAGTAGTTTGTTTATGGATGTTTGGAGAAATTCTCCTACATCAACCCTTCTTCCAACCACCGGAAGGATTCACTATAATATGATTCGAATCAAATACTGTTTGCACACACTTAGCTCACTATTGAACAGAACACTTTCTGTTCAATTACAAGATGAAGAATATCACTCAACTAAAGGTGTTTTGATTCTAGCTCTCTCTTGATTCACACACAGTACAATTAGAAAGCAGATTCAAAGTATGAATATTCAAAGACTTGAATTCTCTCAAGATTGGTAAGTTCGTAAGGTTAGCAGTTGTGCTTGTTAGGGCAGATTGTCAGTTGTCCTTTAGATTTGTTAAATACTGATTAGGACCTAACGGTCGAATCTTTTAGAATGATATGTGGCATTCTTCCATTGGAAAGCCTCCATTGTACACAATAGGTTCTGAGCACAAGGATCGTGGCCGTACATCACTGGTAGTGCGCCGAATATTCCATCAGGGAAGTACCTTCAACACAAGTAATATGAGGAAAATTCTCTTACGTGGCATTCCTTGGTTGGTTGCATATAGTTGTTGTACTAATCTTCACTAGAAAGTGGAGCAGGAATAGGGTACAACTATAGCGCGTGGTTAGGTGAAATGCTAGCTTCAAACATACTGCTTAAGCTGAGCATTAAACATATTTCAGTTAGACGGATTGTAAAATCAGTCTAATGAAATCAAACATCTCCTTCTAATAGTAACGTCTATTAGACCGCCTGGTCTAATAGAATTAGACTCACGTCTAATTACACTAACCATTAGACTGCACGTCAACTCCACTGAGTTAGACTGTACGTCTAATTCCAATTCTACCTAAAACTTGTCTGAAGGAGTTAGACGCACGTCTAACTTTCACTAATTAGACTTCACGACTAATTATCCAATAACCATTAGACTGCACGTCTAACTCCACTGAGTTAGACTACACGTCTAATTACGGTTTTACCTCAGACTTGTCTGAAGGAGTTAGACGCACGTCTAACTTTCACTAATTAGACTTCACGTCTAATTATCCAATAACCATTAGACTGCACGTCTAACTCCACTGAGTTAGACTGCACGTCTAATTCCGGTTCTACCTCAGACTTGTCTAAAGGAGTTAGACGCACGTCTAACTTTCACTATCTATTAGACTACACGTCTAACTCCGATGAGTTAGACTGTACGTCTAATTCCGCATAAATTAGACTATCTGTCTAATTGCAAATATGTTAGACTACACGTCTACCTCCGAATATCTATTAGACCATCCGTCTAATTACAAGTTTATTAGACTACACGTCTAACTCCGATGAGTTAGACTGTACGTCTAATTTCGAACACATTAGACTTACGTCTAATTCCGTGTATATTAGACTTACGTCTAATTCTGTACATTCATTAGACTACACGTCTAACTCCGATGAGTTAGACTGTACGTCTAATTCTATGCATTCATTAAACTACACGTCTAACTCCGATGAGTTAGACTGTACGTCTAATTCTATGCATTCATTAGACTACACATCTAACTCCACTGAGTTAGACTACACGTCTAATTACGGTTTTACCTCAGACTTGTCTGAAGGAGTTAGACGCACGTCTAACTTTCACTAATTAGACTTCACGTCTAATTATCCAATAACCATTAGACTGCACATCTAACTCCACTGAGTTAGACTGCACGTCTAATTCCGGTTCTACCTCAGACTTGTCTGAAGGAGTTAGACGCACGTCTAACTTTCATTATCTATTAGACTACACGTCTAACTCCGATGAGTTAGACTGTACGTTTAATTCCGCATAAATTAGACTATCTGTCTAATTGAAAATATGTTAGACTACACGTCTAACTCCGAATATCTATTAGACCATCCGTCTAATTACAAGTTTATTAGACTACACGTTTAACTACGATGAGTTAGACTGTACGTCTAATTTCGAACACATTAGACTTACGTCTAATTCTGTACATTCATTAGACTACACGTCTAACTCCGATGAGTTAGACTGTACGTCTAGTTCTATGCATTCATTAGACTACACGTCTAACTCCGATGAGTTAGACTGTACGTCTAATTCTATGCATTCATTAGACTACACGTCTAACTCCGATGAGTTAGACTGTACGTCTAATTCTATGCATTCATTAGACTACACGTCTAATTCTATGCATTCAATAGACTACACGTCTAACTCCGATGAGTTAGACTGTACGTCTAATTCTATGAATTCATTAGACTACACGTCTAACTCGGATGAGTTAGACTGTACGTCTAATTCTATGCATTTAATGCCAAAATCGGTCTAATGACCCTTATTAGAGCTATGTCTTATGAAACATTGTTTTAATACACCTGCATTAAAACTCATAAGTCATTTCATCATTAAAATATCAGTGGTTAAATTATTTCAACACTTAGTCAAAATAATTTGACCCAACAACATGCACACCCTTGCCTACAGGAACTTGTAGATGCCCTAAAAACCAGATGAGTTGGACTGAAAAACCCACACTCTACTTGCTAAATGGAGAAACCATCTAGAGGGTTGAGAAAAGAATGAATGCTTAGTTAACGACCATACCTTATGTAATAGCCACCATATATTCGAAATGATCTTGGGTGTAGACGTCGAATGACCCTGCTCTCCCTTGAATCGATTTCACCACAATGTCTTGTAGAATGCAATATTCATACTTGAGATTCCTCTTCTTTCCGTTGATATTCACCGAACCACCGATGTACGAGAATAGAGCATGCATTTCAAAGATATCCTCGGTCGGAATCTCAACGTCAAACTTGTGGCCTTCCGAAAGAAGCCCAAAGAACTTAGTAAACGAAGCTTCGAAAATAGATACTTTGACTCCCTTCACTGTCGCCACAATAACATCATCAACAATCTTTCCAGAGTCGAAGAACTTGCGAACCTCCTTGTCATTCAGAATGAAAGGACCGCCAAGGAACCTTCTGAGGTCGGACGCCTCCAAGGATCAGAACATTACGACGATCTCCGACAGTTCGTACTCATAAACGGACTCAAAGTCCACCTGCATGGTGTTATGGAAGAAAGCAACAATTTTCTTAGTCATCTTTAGGTTTTGAAGACGAGATAACAAAGAAGATGATTAGGGTTTCTAGAGAGAAGACATCGAAAACTTAAAGGTTCTAGGGTTTTAGAAAATATCAAATATGGCGTGAATGTATTTTTGGCATGCAAGGCACCATTAAATAGATTCGAAACGCCACGTGTCCCAAAGGACATCATTAAAATAAGCCGTCATAAAATTAAAATAAATCGTTTTGAAAAGTCATCATTAAAAGACGTCAATTAATTTAAAAACTGTTTTCAAGAGTCATCATTAAATGATGTCATTTAAATTTACATAAAACTATCATTAATTTACAAATGTGCGGTAATGAATCGTTAGATATATTTGTCTTATTATTAACATAGAAAGACACGTGTCTTCATGTTATTCGATATTAGGAGATATTCCCTTCAAATATTTCGAAATAATACTGTTTTACTATTTGAGTGGAAAGTAAAGTGACAACAAAAAAATATGACAGCTGTCCCAACTCGTCTAAAGTTGAGGCGTCTAAAGAGCGCTCGTATTCGGACATGTATCTGTGTTGTCCGCATGCCTTGCGTTTATGCTGGTAGAGCGTCTGTTCGGACAACATCTGCTTGCACGTCTAAAGACATATCAGTAGACGTCTGCCTCACATTCGGATGCCTGACTACGCTTAAATTGCAAGCTGCTTAAGCACAACTCATCCGAAATATTTTCTCTTCGGACGACTGATCTGATCAGACCGAATTGAGACATCCGTTTTAATATGTCTGTCCAGACGACTTAATCAAAACATTTCCCCCTCAATTTGTGCATACTTAATTAAATTAAATTAATTTAGGTCTACAAGACCCAAAACATTTGTAAAGTTAGAAAACTTAGTCTCGGGGAGTGGCTTTGTGAACACGTCTGCCACTTGTTGACTAGTTGGGACATATTCTAGACGAATATGCTTCTGACTAACATGCTCCCAGATGAAAAAATGTCGGATGTCGATATGCTTTGTCCGAGAGTGCAAAACCAGGTTGTATGTGATCGCTATGGCACTGGTGTTGTCGTAGAAAATCGGAGACTCGTCTTCTTGAATGTCATAGTCCCTTAGTCGTTGTTGAACCCACAAGAGCTGAGCGCAACAACTGCCTGCAACAAGGTACTCAGCCTCTGCTGTAAACGTGGTGACCGACGTTTGCATTTTGATGAACTAAGATATCACACGATCACCAAGGAACTAACAAGTTCCACTAGTATTCTTCCGATCAAACTTGCAGCATGCATAATTTGCATTAGAATAACTAATTAAATTGAAACTGGAATCCTTAGGATACCACAATCCCACATTTTGAGTTCCCATTAAATTCTTTAAAATACGCTTACCATCAATATATTGAGATTGTTTAGGTTTAGCCTGAAATCTTTTATAAACGCCGACGTCAAATAGGATGTCTGGCCGACTAGCTATTAGGTAGAGCAAGGAACCGATGATTCCTCTATAAGCAGTGATATCAATACTCTGACCATCTTCATCCTTGTCAAGCTTACTAGAAGAATTCATTGGAGTGGAGATAGTTGAACATCTCTCCATGTCGAACTTCTTCAGCAGCTCCCTATTGTACTTGGCTTGATTGATGAATATGCCATCTTCAAGTTGACGAACTTGAAGATCTAGGAAGAATGTAGATTCTCTTATCATACTCATCTCAAATTTATCCTGCATTAACTTTGAGATTTTCTTACATAATTTGGGGTTAGTTGCATCTCAAATATGATATCATCAATATAGATTTGGACAAGCAAAATATGCGAATCTTGAATAAATCTAAATAGAGTTTTATCTACTATTCTAATGATAAAATTATGATCAAATAAAAACTTTGTTAAAGTGTCATACCAAGCTCTAGGAGCTTACTTAAGACCATATAAAGCTTTGTCAAGTTTAAAAACATGATTATGCAAGGAGTAATATTGAAAGCCCAACGACTGTTCAACATACACATCCTCATTTAAAATTCCATTTAAAAATGCACTTTACGCATCCATTTGACAAACTTTAAAATTTTTAAAATATGCAAAAGCTAGAAAGATTTTGATTAATTCAAGTCTAGCGACATGGGAAAATGACTCCTCAAAGTCAATTCCTTCCTCCTGTTTATAGCCTTGAGCTACCAATTGGGCTTTGTTTCTCACAACCAAGCCATCTTCACTAAGCTTATTTTGAAAAACCCATCTGGTTCCAATAACTGATTGATCATTCGGTCATGGAGTCAGATGTCACACTTTATTTCTTTCAAATTATTGATTCAACTGATATTGTATGGCATTGATCCAATCTGGATCAAGTAGTGCTTCATCAATTTTCTTTGGCTCAATTTGAGAATTAAAGGCAGAGTTTGAAAATTCATCCAATAATTGGTGTCTGGTTCTAAGAGGAGAATTAGAATTACCAATTACTAATTCGAGTGGATGATTTCTGTTCCATTTGAAGCTTGGTCCTAAAGGATCAGACGTCTGGTCAGATGGCCCCACGACGTCCGTACTGTCAGTCGTCTGCTAACTTATAGTCTGGTCGTCTGGTTGAATATCAACTGGATCAGCTGTCTAATTAGATGTGTTGATCCTGTTGACTAGAGTTTTATCATCATTATTAGATTAGAGAGTAGTTACTTCCAACCTGTTAGTAACTTCAATGATTTCGTAATAGTTATTTTCAACAGATTCATCAAAGATGATTTGATAATGTTGGGAAAAATTAAGAGTTAATTAATTTAGAAGAAATTGTTTGGAAAACTAAGTAAAAAGTTAATTAACAAAGAAGTGCTAAATATTAATCAATTAAGTTTTGATGATGTTTAAATATCATTAAATCTAAGCCGTCTAATTGTTTATATACATGTGCATCAGATTTGGCTAAGTTAGACGTGGTCTAAGTAGGCTAATTAGACGTGTTACGTAGTTAGACGTACCAGTCTAACAGATACGTAGTTAGACATGAAAGTCTAACAAATACGTAGTTAGACGTGCAAATCTATAAAATACGTAGTTAGACATGCCAGTCTAACAGATACGTAGTTAGACGTGCAAGTCTAACAGATACGTAGTCAGACATGCAAGTCTAACAGATACGTAGTTAGACGTGCCAGTTTAACAGATACATAGTTAGACGTGCTAGTCTAACAGATACGTAGTTAGACATGCCAGTCTAACAGATACGTAGTAAGACATGCTAGTCTAACATATATGTAGTTAGACGTGCCAGTCTAACAAGTACGTAGTTAGACATGCCAGTCTAACAGATACGTAGTTAGACGTTCCAGTCTAACAGATACATAGTTAGACATTCTAGTCTAATAGATAAGTAGTTAGACGTGCTAGTCTAACAGATACGTAGTTAGACATGCTAGTCTAACATATACGTAGTTAGACGTGCTAGTCTAACAGGTACGTAGTTAGACATGCCAGTCTAATAGATACGTAGTTAGACATTCCAGTCTAACAGATACGTAGTTTGACATTCTAGTCAAATAGATAAGTAGTTAGACGTGCCAGTCTAACATATAGGTAGTTAGACGTGTCAGTCTAACAGATATGTAGTTAGACATGCTAGTCTAACAGATACATAGTTAGACATGCCAGTCTAACATATACATAGTTAGACGTGCAAGTCTAATAGATACAAAGTTAGACGTTGGTGTCTAACTCTTTCAGATTTGTCTGAAGTGATGCAAGGTTAGACGTTATAGTCTAACTCCATTAGACGTGGTAGTATAATGGGATGCGTAGTTAGACGGTGTAGTCTAACTCCATTAGAAGTGGTAGTCTAATGGATATCTTTAATAGACGTTGGTGTCTAACTCTATTAGACTTGGTGGTCTAATGGAGAACATCTAATGCCTCGCTTCAACAGTCGTCTGAAGTTAGCATACTTCTACCCATGATCAACTAGCTGTACGCTACTCCTGCTCCACTTTCTCTTGCAGATTAGTACGCTAGCTACTTGCATCAATTGAATGAACGCCACACACGCAGATATTCCTCCCACCACTTGTTCAGTACCGGAAAGTTGCAGAAGGATATCCTGCACACTACCGTTTAGTACGACTACATTCCAGAAGCACAGAGCCTAATGTACTTTGTCCTTTATGCGACCATCCTATGGGCGTGTGCCACGTGTCCATACAGAAGATTTGATCCTTGGTGTCCTTCCACTATATTTAACTGCTCAAGGACAACTGAAAAATTTGCCAGAAGAATTAGAAGTTACTCTACTCACTTTACGAATCATTCTTGCACTTACTGATTGTACATCATATTCAAGTTCAAGAGAGAGAGAATAAAAAATATTGTTTTAGCTAAGAAATATTCTTAATCATATTGTAAGTGGAACAGAGTCTGTTCTGTTCAACAGAGTGTTATCTATTTAGTGAACTGTATTTGATTCAAGAAGTTTAGTGAAATCCTTCCGGTTGTTGGAAGAAGGGGTGACGTAGGAGAGTTAGCTCCGAACATCCATAAACATCTTGCTGTGTTCTTTCCTTTTGTCTTTTATTATTCATTGATTCAAGTCTTCAAACCCAAACAAACAATTCCACACTTGAATCATTTCAATTGTTTATGAAGGTTTGCGAAGAATAGAAAATGATAGTAATCCCTTACAATATTTCTATCAAACCGTTTTTCCGAAGTTGTCATCAATAGTCAGACTCTTTAAGGTAAAAAGAAAGACGTCTGTTGGTGAACTCGGTTCCCCGGTCACTTCTAATTTTTATAATACTTAATGATTTTTCATTTTGAAGTCTTCTGAGGATCTTAATCAAATTTTTAGCAGTTTGATCCTTAAAAGCTAAAAATACAACTCAAGTAAATATGGAATAATCATCAATAATGACAAGGGAATATCTAGTTCCCCCTAAACTGGTGACTTCGATTGGACCAAAAAGGTCCATGTGCAATAACTTCAGACACCGGTTGGATTGAGAATTCCCTTTAGTTTTAAAAGTTGACATGACTTGTTTGCCCATCTGGAAAGCAGGACAAACCTTGTCTTTTAAAAACTTTAATTTTGGTATTCTAGAAACTAAATCATTTGAACAAATGTTGTTAATGGTTTTAAAATTAAGATGGTTTAATCTTTTATGCCATAGCCTGTTTTGATCATTTTTGGCTACCATGTATAAAGTATCAGACGTCCTATTTTTCCAGTTCATTTTGTAAGAATTTCCTACTCTACTTCTGGTTAGCAAGGTGTTACCCTACTGATCCTTAACCAGGTAGGCATGTTTTTGAAAATCAACACATCTGGCTAATACTGATCAGGTTGTAGCACATGTTTTCAACAAGTAGCACGTTGTTAATGGTGATGTTACCATGGATAATCTTACCCTTACCAGTGATTATACCTTTGTTGTTGTCACCAAAGGTGATCTTAAGCCTAGTGCACTTCGTCACTTCGGTTAGAAGCTGTCTGTCTCCAGTCATGTGTCAAGAACATCCACTGTCTAGATACCCGACGAATTCCTTCAAGAAACTAACCTACTGTACCTACAAATATACATATTTATATCTTTTGGTACCCACATTTAATTAAGTCCACGGTTGATCAGTCCCTTGGGAATCCCTACTTGGGTTATTTTGATGGATTTCCCATTTTGTGCTGTGAGCAATGCGTATGATTTAGGCTTGGCAGACGTCTTCCTTCCAGCAGTCGATCCGTTAACTTTAGAGGATGGTTTTTGTCTAAAACTTCTTGACTTCTTGTCAAATTTTGGTTTGTCAGACTAGCTAGCTGCCCTATTCTTGGGCTTCAACCAACTTTCAGTTGGCTTAATATAAGTAATCTCATCCTTTAAAGTTAAATTTTCACAGCTTGGATCTATTCCTTTTTCAGTTAAACTACCCATGACAAGCTTATCTCCTTAAGCTTGCCTTCAACTGGGTTAAACTTGTTAGATGACTTGTTTAGGATGCCATTGTCATATCCAAAATAGGATTTATATCTGGCAGGCCTCAACAGACTAAATCTAATGTCTGACTGCATCCTTAGATTTCATCTAGGAACATATGTCAAGCGTTGGTTCTCAAACAAAAGTGTTTGAATCTTTTCCTTGAGCTTCTCATTCTAAGATGAGAGCTCAACCAATTTGTTTTTAAAATATTTCGGTTCAAAAATTTGAGATGAAGAGGTGTTATCAGTTTCATTTTTCAAACTCATCTCATTAAAAGAGTATGACAACTTCTTGTACTCAATGACCATGTCATTGAGTGCAACAGTTAAGTCATCTCTTGTGAATTCTTCCGAGGTGGAGTCAAATACCTCAAATTTGTCGTTTTTTCCATGAAGCATGTGACAACGTCATCATCACTATCGCTTGATGATAAGTTGTCTAAATGGATGTCGACCTATTTTCCCTTACGTTCAGTAGCTATAAAAGCCTTCTGCTCCATGTTCTTCTTATCATCCATCCTTTTGTCATCACGCTTCGGCTTTCTGCATTCATCCTTGACGTGTCCTAGTTTATCACATTTAAAATACTTCAAGTTAGCCTTGTAATCACTCTTATTATTATTATTATTTGAAGAGATTGAGTTAGGATTAGTTTTCTTCATGAATTTGCTGAATTTCTTCACGAATAAGGCCATGACATCACTACTAATCTGCTCAGTAGACTTCACAGCATTGGCGGCAGGTGGCTTCTCAACAGTCATCAGCGCCTTGTTCGAGATGGATGATATGGATGGCTCCTCTTTGTTCTTAGAGTTTATTTCAAACTCTTAGGCCTTCAGATCGGCGAACAAATAATGCAGTTCTATCTTGTTGAGGTATTTAGACTCCCTCATGGCTATCGTCTTAATATCCCATTCTCTGGACAGAGCACACATGACTTTGATTACATTGTTGCTGTAAGTCTTGCCCAGTTTGGAGAGATCAACGATGATCTTACTGAATCTTTCATCAAATTCAGTCATCTTCTCTCGGGGACGCATCTTGATGCTGTCAAATTGTTGTATGGAAATCATGAGTTTATTTTCTTTTGTTTGCTCATTTCCCTCACACAGTTGAACCAACCGCTCCCAAATTTCTTTAGCAGTGGTGTATGTGGTAATCCTACTGAACATATTATCGTCTAGTGTCTTATAAAGAATGTCTTTTGCCATCTTGTCGAGGTTGTTCTTCCTCTTATCTTTAGTGGTCCACTCAGACCTCGGTTTTCCTTCATCATAGGAATTCCATCGGGGTTAGTAGTGGAGCTGGCCTTCATTATCTTCATTGGGCCATCAGTGATGACATACCACATGTCATCATTGATGGCAGCCAAATGTACCTGCATTCTCAGCTTCCAGTTATAATAGTTTTCCCTCGAGAACATTGGGATTTTTTTGATGATAGACATGATTCATGAATCTGATGGTGCTTGAGAATATAAAAACTGGCTCTAATACCACTTGTTAGGATCGGTGTTGACTATAAAGAGGGGGAATCTAGTTAACAACTTTCAACTTTCAATTCGATGTTAATCTTGTGAGGGATTAAGATCTATTTCTATTCTTCAGAAATGTTTGAAAGCTCTTGAACGAATTCAAGTGCGGAACAACTTGCTGGATTTGAAGCGTCAAATGAATGAATACAAGGAACATAAAGGAAATAACACATGGAGTTTTGATGGATGTTTAGAGATAAAAATTTATACGTCACCCATTCTTTTGTTTCTAGAAGGATATTCACTAGAAGGCTTTGATTGGTATTGAACACTACACAAATCCGGTTAGAAAACACATGACTTAACAACCGCCTGTTTCTGAACTTCTAGCTAACTCTATATTAAACAGAAAAACCTCTGTTCAACTTACAACACTGAAATTTCACACAGAAAGAACAATAGATGAATTACAGAATAATCTCAGGGAGAGTGAGTACAATGCTTAGTGATTCTTAATTCGTACAAAGTATTCAACAAGTAAGTAAGATTTCAAGAACCGAGAGATTCATCCGTTGTCCTTGTATCACCTTTTATACTTGAAGTGCACCAACAATCTAATCTTCTACTTTAACACGTGTCAGCTATCCGTTGGATGTATGCTAGGTGTACGAGCTAGTACAATAGAGGATATGCGTTTGATCGTGGTCGTACTAGATTGTACTATAGAATATTCCAAAGAACGTGGCGTACTAGATATTGCAGAACGTGAGCTGGATATTGAGTACGTGGCACTTGGGTAATAAAAGTGTGTTCAGCTATCTGGGTAGACGACTAATAAAGAGTATTGTTGATTGCCAATCTGATGAGTTGAGTAGATAATCAGATGCCTCTTCAGACGATTGCTGAAGCACGACATCAAACGCTTCTTCAGACTACCGTCTGATAAAGTCGGACGATGTTTGATTGCGCTCTTCTTCATACTAGCACGTCTAAGAAGTTCAGACGACGTCTGATTGTGCTCTTCTTCAGACTACACGTCTGATGAAATCGGACAACGTCTGATTGCGCTCTTCTTCAGACTAGCACGTCTAAGAAGTTCAGACGATTTCTGATTGCACTCTTCTTCAGACTACACGTCTGATGAAGTTATACGTCGTCAAATTACGCTCTTCTTCAGACTAGCACATCTAAGAAGTTCAGACGATGTCTGATTGATCTCTTCTTCAAACTACACATCTATTGAAGTCAGATGACGTCCGATTGCGCTCTTCTTCAGACTAGCACGTCTAAGAAGTTTAGACGATGTCTGATTGCTCTCTTCTTCAGACCACGTCTGATGAAATTAGACGACATCTACTCGTGCAATTCTTCAGACCGCGTCTAATGAAGTTAGACGATGTCTGCTCGCACACTTCTTTAGACCACGTTTAATGAAGTTAGACGACGTCTGCTCGCAAACTTCTTCAGACCACGTTTGATGTAGGTATACGATGCCTGCTCACACAATTCTTCAGACAACGTCTGATGAAGTTATACGACGTCTGCTCGCACATTTTTTCAGACTAGCACGTTTAAGAGGTTCAAAATTCATCTATATGCGCTTGCTTCAGACTGCGTATTACCCAACTTAATTTTGTACCAGTACAAATGCAAATTATCCAACTTAATTTTGTTCAGACCACATCATCAAAACAATGTCGTATTGATTTAATCTTATTCTCTTAAGTTTATTAAATCATTTTTCCTTAATTAATTATTTCTTGTTTAATTAATTTTTCTTTTTCTTTATTTAACTTAATCTAACACGTATTGATTAAACTTATTTTTACTTACCTAAGTTCATTTTAATCAATTCAAACATTTTTCTTATTTCAACTTAATTAATTAGGTCTCTTTTAATTAATTTTACCTTTTTCTTTATTTAACTTAATCTAACAATTTTACCCTTTTTGATGATGTTAAAACTATGTTAAGATCAGGAAATGAAAAAACAAATAATATATTTATATAAGCATAAATACACATAATATACAAAGTTTAAGATTCCCCCCTTTTAAGTATTGAAGAGAAGTTTTTCCCAGCCTCCTTGACTTCCTCCTCCTCGACCTCCTACTCGATTGTCTTTCTTCCAATTCGATTGCCCCGACCGCAACCTTCCCTTCCTCCTCGATTGCTACCTTTCCCCTTTTTAACATTATCAATAGCATCTTCAGCATCTTCAATGCGTTTTGCTACTGTGCCATCATCTTTAATGCGCTCAACTTCTACGTTTTTGAGGTGGTTGGATATTTCGACGAGCTTAAAGCTGAAAGTATCAAATTTGATGTGGTTTCCGTGTGGTGGTCGAAAGCATTTTTGAGTAGTGTAGATTTCAGCCTGGTCAATGCATCCTAAATGATTGTCACTTCAATAGAAGTCCTCGATATTTCTTTTTGGGCATTTGCCTATGCCGAGGAAACATTGACTGTTTCCTTAGAGTTCGAAGCAGACTACACCTTTAGAAACTCCAACTCATCGAAGATTGATGCAATGCTTTGCTGCATAGGTGCAAGAGCCTCGATGATGAAGTTGCAGATTTAAAGTTCCCCGAGAGGTCTCCTCAGGGGAAGTGGGAGCTGAAGGATTAAGATAGGAACCAACTTAGAGGGTGTGAAGAGGTGAGGCTCGAAAACTTACCTCAATTGTAGACAACTTTAGATCTCTTTTGGAATATGATTCTCGAGGCACTTGGATCATTGCTCGAGACTCTCCATCTGCTCCTTCAATCTCTTCACACAAATCTTTGAGAAATTCAGACACCTCTTCATATTGAAAGGAGTTAGCAAGGAGAGATTTCTTGGATGATGAAGGGGTTGAATGTTTGGATTTTAGGGAAAATGCCTCTCTTCAGATGTCTCCTTGTCTAATGAGATCTGCACAACGACCTGAGAAAGCTGCTTCTCAGACGCAGAAAAGGAAAGTAGATCAACATCTACAAAAGTTTCCTTCTTGGATGCAGGGGCGGAAAGCTGCTCAGCAGCTGTGGAGAGTTCATTCTCTGAAGTAAAGGACTTCTGCTCAGGCATAGTGGAGACCTCCTTAGAAGCAGAAGAGGACTGCTAGTCAGCGGTTTGAAGAGGCGCCTGCTCTTCAACTAATGTCAATTGCTACTGTTCAGCAGCATGAATAGACAACTTCTCTACTTCAGGGAGGGGATGCTTCTTAGTAGTAGATGGCTGCAGCTTTTCAATGAAGAGAAGTTGTTCTTCGACATCTGAACTCTTCAGCGCATCCAATGACAACTCCTTATGAAGTTCACCAATCTTGGACGATTCTGTGCCATGAATAAAGGATAGAGTGGTTGAATTGTAGGAGTCCAAAAATTAGTTGCAGACATATTTTTACTTTGCCATCTGTCCAGACCGTTCTCTCCAAAGGGTCATAATTTTCCTTCCTTTGGCAAAGGATCAGGAGCAAGGTACCCCCTCTTGCGATTGCTGCAATGAGCTCTCTTCTCTTGAGAGCCTCGTGACATCGTGGGTAAAAGCCCAAGCTAGGATACTCTTCTCTAGACTAAGAAACACCTTGCATCGCTCAATTAAATCGTCGCCTTTGATGACTTCATCGAATCTCTTATGGAGCCTTATGTTGCTCCATTTATCAAATAGTACGAGCCTCTCTGAAGCGATCGACTCAACCTCCTAAAGGATGAGTTCGAGAGATTTCTTCACCTCTGAAAGAGGCTCGGGGAAAAAGACCGATGGGTCTTTACCCTTTCCTGTAACATCGGCATGCTTGACAACAAGGATAGGTTCCCTGAATGTAATGGCTGCAAGAGAAGCGCCAGAAATAGGATCTACGCAGTAGGAGTAGCATCCGGCTCTTTGGCAAGTGAAAATGCTATTTGAACAACTTTAGTTTCAGCACCCTGACAAACATCCTCAACAACTGTTGTACTGCAGGGGAGACATCAATGTCCCCCACAGGTCTTTCATCAACAATATCACCAACTAACACAACAGTTGGTTCACCAATCGGTTCAACAATGGGAACTTTAGTACGTACTACGGACGACCAGAACAGTTTCGGAGATTACCTTGGGAGAAGCCTCTATAGCAGGAAAATCAGCAATCTGGCCAACAAGCTCAACATATATTGGTTCTTCAAATTGTTTCAAAGTAGAGACCTCAGCAGGCACTATGGCTGGAGGCAAAATAGAGACTACCAAAGGAGGCACTTCTACAATAGTGGATTCTGCTTGTCTGGCCTTCTTTGCATTGGAGGAAACCTCAACAGTTTCTCCGACAGAAGCACGCTTCTGACTTGTGAAACTAGCAGCCGACTTCTACATCCTCAACTTTCTCCTCTTTTCTGGAGTTCGACGACTAGAGGCGTCATGGCGCTTGGATAGAAGGGTTGATCAACCCTTCAACTGCTGAACGAATGAGTTGGACTTGACCTCCTTTATTGCTTTCATCCTTAGAATGCAATTACTAACAGTGCTGCAGGTCATCACCCTGTTGGTATGAATGTTGTTACCCTTTCCCAAGTGTACCTGCAAGTGCTCAAGAACCCTACTTAGTTAGAGAGAGAAGCCAACATGTTGAATTAGATAGATGCAAGTGCTCATGTTGAGTCAGTTATCCAGAATGTTACACCGGAAGGTCCGAATCCGCTAAACGAAGAAGAAGCTCTGCCCGAGAATCCTCCGGTGCAAGGAGGAAGTAATACGAAGAATAGTTCAACTAGATCGGGTGGGGACAAAACATTCATTTGTCCAGATCCTAAGGACTCTATCATTTTCGAAACTCCACCGGAACAACAACTGTCAGCCGACCAGACAACTGAAGAGCGGACAAGGGATCTTATAAAAAGAAGACCATCGTTAACTCTGAAAATGCCAATCCGATTAATCGGGAAGAACCAGAAATTTCTTTGTCGGTTCACTCCCCTCACTCTGTTGTTCCGGTTTCGGAAGCAATAAGAGACCTTATCAAGAATACAGTACACGAAGCAATGTCCGACAAGCAAGCAACATTTGAGGCAAGGTCTTCCTCGTCGGATAATAGAATTGAAAAAAATGGATAACAAGGTTGACAGGGTGGAGAACCGGGTTGAGAAAGTTGACAACACAACTTCTCAAATGCTTCAGATGCTACAACTCCTCACCGCTCAAGTTGGAGAGATAGAAGAAGTAAAAGCCATGGCAACCGAAGCACAAATTCGATCAGACGCTGAGGCATCTAGGTAATTTCATGAAGCCGAACTTGACAGAGAACAGAGGTTAATCGAGTTGGAAGCACGAGATTGACAGTTAGCCTCAGAATGGGCTGATAAGGAAGCTGAAAAATATTCTGAAGAGGAAAGAGCCAATGCCAGAGCGGCCAATATTATTCAAAAACAACTCATTATTGACACGGCTCAAGATGATACTACTGTAAGGAAACGACCTCCCAATACAAGGAGTGTAACTAGGTCCAATGCAAAGAAAAAGAAGAAGGATCAAGCTTCCGAGGTGTTAACCTTCATCATAGAAACAAACGTTGAAACAGCTCCGCCCGGATCGTTGGTCAATTCCCACCAATAGATGAGTTGGAATAAGAAGAAATCCCTCTGAACCGGAAGCGCAAGGCACAACCGGAATCATCCTATTTTATTCGTGCCGGCAAGAGACGATTCATGTAAATGAAGAATTCACAATTTCATTCTTAGAGACTCAAGCCGCAATTTCCGGATGCCATACAATGTTTTGGGTGGACGAGAATCCATAGTATCCCAATGCTTTAGAGACATAGACCGGAGGTAAGAAGAAGAAAGACAACAACTTGAACTATAACAAAAACGGCTGGAGGAAGAACTGGTTAAAGAAAAGGAAAAGGGAGGACCATCCGACTCATAGTTTACCTATTTAATTTCTTTCTGTTTTCTTTATGAACCTATCATTTCAATTTTTAACTTATCTTATTTTATGGATTATGAAGTCAGATTTTGAAAAATTTAACCTTTTAAAAAGCATATTTTGAAACTTTTCCTTGAAAAGTTTCAAAAAGGGAGAAATTGCTAAAAACATTTTTCAAAACTCGATCAAATCAACTTAATTTTTAAATCGACCATACATTACAAGTTTTGAATATTTATTCTAAAAAATCAAAAAGGGAGAAATTGTTAGAAAAAATAATAAAGTTAATTTTAAACTGGCCATACATTACAAGTTTTGAATATTTATTCTAAATAATCAAAAAGGAAGAAATTGTTAAAAAAATTAAGTAGATTAATTTTAACCGGCCAAATGACTTAATCAATCTCAATCTTCCTGTGCAGGTACAAGTCAAACCGCATCATACCGGCTGAAGTACTTGACTCAATGATCCAGTCATAGTCTGTGAAACTGGCTAAACTACCTCAACCGGATCGGCTAGTAAAAATGTCATCATCCGGCCGATCCATCCGGTTGACTCAATCTTTATTGAAGATCATAAAAGCTCAACGGAGAAATATGAAAAGTGATGAATCTGAGAAGATGATGTAATATGACGATATAGAGATCTCTCGAAAATACAAAAGAAGAATAGATTTGGATCAGAAACATGCAATGAAAACAATGATGAATTGATTATCCAGATCCACAAGAAACATCTGATTTAGGCGGCAGACCTGGTGCATGTATGCCACGTGTCCAAAAAGCAAGCCGGCCTAAGTGCATGGACGCCAAGTGTCCGAAATGACAAAACGTGCACGCAACCTCTAAACCTAACCGGCGTGGCTTTAGATGACCAATCAAACGGAGAGAGAAAATTATGACCGTTGTCATATTTTCATATAAATAGAAGCTCATGGTGCCGAAGAAACATACGCGTGAGATCTCTACGAAAAAGCATATACAAGAGAGAAGTAACAACAAAAGATCTTACGTACGACATCGAATAGTGATTGAAATTTCCGAAAGTGTTTTTGTATTGTGTGTGTATTTTACCATTGAGTGAAAGAATTGCATTACATCATTGTGAGTGGTGTAACCAACGAGCTGTTACTCGTTCGGATTGTGTGTTGTGATTGTGTAATATTCCTTAGTGAATATCCTTCTCACTATTTGAGAAGAAGGTGTGACGTAGGAGATTAAACTCCGAACATCCATAAAATCCTGTCTCGTGTTCTTTACTTTTATATTCCCGTTTACTCACTCAAACCTAACCGAAACATCTAAACTGAACCGAAATAACTAATAAACCTACCAAACTAAACCGACTTTCTCCTTAAACAGATATCTCCTTCTAAATACCTTCCAAACCGAACTGTGTGTGTTGTTTCAAGCTGAAATAAACCATTTCCGCACTTGAATCCGGTTCAAGAGGTTTGTGACAGTTTGTGTAGTGTTAAGAAGCGGTTTTAGTCTCTAACCGGACTATTACCAGTGTGTGTTGTGTTGTTAAGCGTTCTCCCTTAAAAAGCCGGACCCCGGTCCTCCAAGGGAGATCCCGATTCTAACATACTCTAATTCCGTTTTATATTGAGTTGTAGCAACGGTCGAATCTTTCTCATAGATACGTGTTAGCTTTCTGTTAGATGTACGCCGGATGTACGGGATCATACGCAAGTATATAATCATTGGATCGTGGTGTAGCAGATTAGTAGTGTGCAGAATATTCGTTGGAACGTGGTGTACTAGATAGTACTACGCGAGCTTAGTAGAATAAATGAGTACATGGAAGTTGTACATTTTTAGCGTATTAAGCTGACTTAGCAGACTGCTGATAACGAATTCTGCTATTTGCCATGCTGATGAGCCATGCAGACAAGCAAGCGCTTCTTTAGACGACTGCTAAAGCAAGGGTGCTGTCAGAACTTCTTCAATCGACTTCTGAAGTTAGACGTCTGCTCGCGCTTCTTTAGACTTTTGCTAAAGCAAGGCATCTGTTCACGCTTCTTCAGACTGCTGCCGAAGCAAGGCGTCTGCTCACGCTTATTCAGACTGCTGTTGAAGCAAGGTGTCTGCTCATGCTTCTTCAGACTACTGTTGAAGTAAGACGTCTTCTAACGCTTCTTCAGATTGCTGTTGAAACAAGATGTCTGCTCACGCTTCTTCAGACTAATGTTGAAGTAAGGCATCTTCTCACGCTTCTTCAGACGACTAAAACGTTTCTTGAGTTGTACATGCGCATTAAACATTTGCACAACGTAGTTTTTTTCACGAACACATCATTAAAACTATGTCGTATTGTTAGGATCGGTGTTGACTATAGAGAGGGGGTTCTGAATATAGTTAACAAAATTTCAACTTTCAATTTGATGTTAATCCTGTTAGGGATTAAGATCTGTTTCCATTCTACAAAAATCTTTATAAACTCTTGAACGGATTCAAGTGCAAAACAACTTGCTGGATTTGAAGCGTCGAATGAATGAATGTAAGGAACGAAAATGAAATAACACAGGGAGTTTTTATGGATGTTCGGAGATAAAAACTCCTATGTCACCCTTTCTTCTATTTCCAGAAGGATATTCACTAGAAGGCTTTGATTGATATAGAACGTTACGAACTTCTAGCCAACTCTTTATTGAACAGAACAACCTCTGTTCAACTTATATTACTGAAATTTCACACAGAAAGAATAGTAGATTAATTAAATAATAATCTCAGGGAGAGTGAGTACAACGCTTAATGATTCTTAATTCGTACAGAGTGTTCAAAAAGTAAGCAAGAATTCAAGAACCGAGAGATTCGTCCATTGTCATTGGATCACCTTTTTTACTTTTTTTTGGAAAAACCGAGTTAGTATTATTACATTAATATTTCTCAAAAAAGAAAAAAACCCACGTTTAAGAGATCATTCTAAACAGGCCTAGAACAATTTTGAGTTCATAACAGTTTATGAATAAAGCTAAAAATAGAAAAATATAAATGTATTATTTCATTACAATGTTTTTAATTATAGTGATTTTAGTAAAAGGTAGATTCCAATTCCGACAAATATTCCACGCTTGCTCATTTTTGGGAATCCTCCTCCATGTACCCGCGAGGGCGCCACAATCTGAGACGATATCTCTCCATAGCTCTTCAACACTCCTGCGGATTCTGCCATAAACTCTTGCGTTTCACTCTTGCCATATGTTATAAACCATTGCTCCAAAGCCGCACTTGAATACATTTGTTGCGAATTTATTTCCTTTGGCTTTGTGCAATGCTGCCTCTTTGATTTCTTTTCAATCATTCGGGAAACTGATCAGCTCCAAGCACTTTGAAAATCTATCCCAAAGCTCTAAGGCGATACTGCAGCTCCCAAACAGATGGTTAATGGTTTCTTCATTTCCGTTGCATAGAGGACAGTTCACGTCCAGAATGCTCATATACTTATTGATGCGGTCTCGAGTGACGAGTCTTTCCTAGAAATTGAGCCATAGGATGAACTGGTGTTGAGAAATGATTTTGGTTGACCATACAAGAAGAGCCCATTCTACATTTTGTTCTTTTTCATCTTGTGTTTTTGTCCAAGAGAAGACTAACTTCTCCGTTTTCACCAGCTCTTTCCACTCATTCGCTATATTTTTACTAGTTATAACATCAGTGTATTTTGAGTGGAGACTATTGCACATCCATTAA
Organism: Impatiens glandulifera; assembly: GCF_907164915.1. NCBI lineage: Eukaryota > Viridiplantae > Streptophyta > Magnoliopsida > Ericales > Balsaminaceae > Impatiens > Impatiens glandulifera. The sequence goes on from NW_025918991.1 coordinate 58,401, forward strand.
TGAATACATCAGTCTTCTCAGCCGCTTTCTCCTCGACATCCTCCATGATGAGGTCGAGCGTCTAATTGACTTTAGACGAAGGTTCAAGAATAAATTCGGCTACGTTTTTTCCTTTCCTTGCAACTTCGGCAGGTTTAGGATCGGGAATTGGTTCTCTGAAAAGAACACCCGGATCCCCTCAGGCTGCTCTAAGAATAGCAAACGAAGACATGTTCTTCACAAAGGAATTTTCTATAAGAACAATAGTAGGGCCGACAACCGTCTAAACGGGTGCTTCTTCAATAATAGTAGCAACAAAAGAGTGCACAACCTCCTACTCTATTGTAGGCAGAATAACATCAACAATACCAGTAACTGCAGCAGCCACTGGTTCAGCAAGAAAGACAATAATGTCTTCCCCTAATTCATCTCAACAGATTGACCAACTGTCTCAACAGTTGGTCCAGCAACATGTTCCGCTACGGGAACCTTATCATTGGGCACTTCGTACATAAAAGGAGATGGAGTTACCTTGGAGGACGTTTGAACAGGAGTAGATGCCTCCGTCTGAACAATTAGAAGAAATTCCGTCTGAATAGCTTTCGTCTAACCATGAGCAAGGGCGGGCTCCTCCAATAGGTTGTCTCACTAACTAGCCAAACCCTTGTCTATTGGAAATGGAGAGGGAAAGAACAGAGGAATAACAACAATGGGGGTTTCCTTAGTTCTGGTCCTTTTTGGAGCCGAATCGACTTCTGTAGTGTCTTCTTTTGAAGTTATTTTCTGTCTAGAAGAGCTAGCGGCTGATTCCATCGCCGAAGTCCCCATTCTCTTCGTAGGGATCCTACGATTGGAGGTCGAAGGACGCTTGAACCTAGTAGTTGACTGACCACTCGTCTGTTGAACAGAAGAGTCTGACATCGATTCTTTGACGAGCTTCATATACAACAAGAATCTTTTAATGATGGTACCCGTCATTATCCTGCATGGGTTTACATGTGATAGGATCGGCTTTATCGATACAAACGGGGGTCTGGTTAAGGATGAAGACTTATGAAAAACGGTTTAAAAGAAATCCTGTTAGGGATTTAATTCGCTTTCTATTCTACGCAAACACTTGTAAACACTTGAAACAAGTTCAAGGCGGAATTGTATACTTGGGTCGAAGCACAAGATGAAATATGAAAAGATGACAGAAATGAAATAACACATCATTTTGTTTATGGATGTTCGGAGAAACTCTCCTACGACACCCCTTCTTCCAACCACCGAAAGGATTCACTATAATATGATTCGAATCAAATACAGTTTATACACACTTAGCTCACTATTGAACATAACACTTTCTATTCAATTACAAGATGAAGAATATCACTCAGCTAAAGGTGTTTTGATTCTAGCTCTCTCTTGATTCAAACAGTACAATAAAAAAGTAGCTTCAAAGTATGAATATTCAAAGGCTTGAATTCTCTCAAGATTGGCAAGTTCGTAAGGTTAGCAGTTGTGCTTGTTAAGGCAGATTATCCGTTGTCCTTTAGATTTGTTAAATACTGAGCAGGAGCTAACGGTCGAATCTTTTAGAATGATACGTGGCACTCTTCCATTGGAAAGCCTCCATTGTACACAGCAGGTTCTGAGCACAAGGATCGTGGCCGTAAATCACTGATAGTGCGCCGAATATTCCATCAGGGATGTACCTGCAAAACAAGTAATGTGAGGAAAATTCTCTTACGTGGCATTCTTTGGTTGGTTGCATATAGCTGTTGTACTAATCTTCACTAGAAAGTGGAGCAAGAGTCGGGTACAGCTATAGCACGTGGTTAGGTGAAATGCTAGCTTCAAGCATACTACTTAAGCTGAGCATTAGACGTATTTCAGTTAGACGGATTGTAAAATCAGTCTAATGAAATCAAACATCTCCTTCTAATAGTAACGTCTTTTAGACTACCTGGTCTAATATAATTAGACTCACGTTTAATTACACTAACTATTAGACTGCATGTCTAACTCCACTAAGTTAGACTGCACGTTTAATTCCGGTTCTACCTCAGACTTGTCTGAAGGAATTAGACGCACGTATAACTTTCACTAATTAGACTTCACGTCTAATTATCCAATAACCATTAGACTGCACGTGTAACTCCACTAAGTTAGACTGCACATCTAATTTCGGTTCTACCTCAGACTTGTCTGAAGGAGTTAGATGCACGTCTAACTTTCACTAATTAGACTTCACGTCTAATGATCCAATAACCATTAGACTGCACGTCTAACTCCACTGAGTTAGACTACACGTCTAATTCCGGTTTTACCTCAGACTTGTCTGAAGGAGTTAGACACACGTCTAACTTTCACTATCTATTATACTACACGTCTAACTCCGATGAGTTAGACTGTACGTCTAATTCTGCATAAATTAGACTATCCGTCTAATTGCAAATATGTTGGACTATACGTCTAACTCCGAATATCTATTAGACCATCTGTCTAATTAGAAGTCTATTAGACTACACGTCTAACTCCGATGAGTTAGATTGTACGTCTAATTTCGAACACATTAGACTTATGTCTAATTCTATACATTCATTAGACTACACGTCTAACTCCGATGAGTTAGACTGTACGTCTAATTCTATGCATTCATTAGACTACACGTCTAACTCCGATGAGTTAGACTGTACGTCTAATTCTACGCATTCATTAGACTACACGTCTAACTCCGATGAGTTAGACTGTACGTCTAATTCTATGCATTCATTAGACTACACGTCTAACTCCGATGAGTTAGACTGTACGTCTAATTCTATGCATTCATTAGACTACACGTCTAACTCCGATGAGTTAGACTGTACGTCTAATTCTATGCATCTAATGCCAAAATCGGTCTAATGACCCTTATTAGAGCTAAGTCTTATGAAACATTGTTTTAATACACCTGCATTAAAACTCATCATTAAAATATCAGTGGTTAAATTATTTCAACACTTAGTCAAAATAATTTGACACAACAATTTCCCCTTTTTTGATGAAGAAATTGGAAATCTGTATACATATACCAAAATATGCATTCATCATATAAATAAAAAAAACCTTTGTTCACTTACATCACACATCCAAAACCAATATTCAAAGAACCATCAATGAAACATTGTTTGAATGACTTGAATAGAGTATACAAAAAGATTATTGCTCTTCCCTTATAACTCAAGGATCGGTCTGACTCATTTCTTGACCGAGAACCATGTTGAAGAAAGAAGGATAGCCGCGACCACCACGATCGCCTCCACTTGATCTACCACCACGTTCATTACCGCTGCCACGACCTCCTTGATCAACATAGGCTAGCCTACTATGGCCACCACCACTTAGACCTCCACGATCATTACCGCTTCGACCTCCACCTCTCTTGGTTGGCCTAGGATTATCGTCGGTGCTTGGAGCTCGCCTGGATCTAGTTCCAGTTGACACGCCATCATTTCTTCTACTTGACTCGCCTTGAGCGGGTCGAGATTGATCACATTCAGTATTGGCCTTTGCTTTCTCCTTTGCTTGAAACTTCCTTGCAATGGAGTCAGCAAATTTCTGTCGTTCATTGTCATTTCTACTCAAGCAGCCCTGAATTTCCACCATCAGATTCTTCACCAGACTGAATTCTTCCAAGGTTTCCTTGTGGCGTTCATCATTGATTTGCCTTTCAATGTCCAATAATTCAGTTTGACGATTGATAAGTTGCTTTTCAAACTTTGAGTAGTTTATATTTGAGACATGAGTCTCATACGTGTTCTTCTTCAAGGTGTTGTCCAACTCTTTGAGAACTTTGAGAATTTCAGCAAAGTCCTTTCTTTCTTCTTCCTGATTATTCAAGGACTTTATCATGCTCTTCTAAAGAGATGAAGGCACCGAAGACATAGATTTTAACATCTTGTTGCCACCAGTAGAGGTTCCTTCATTTGATGAATTTTCTTCAGACTCTGCTGCCATACTCTGAATTGGCTCAAAGTTTGTGTGAATCTGCAAGGATTGCTCCGGTTGATTCATTTCGGCTTTCTTAGCAGTTTCATCTCGCTCTTCTTCTGCTATTTCTTCTTCTGCTCTCCGAAATCTCTCATACAGATTCCCAGAGTAGTGAATAGGAATGTTGATATTTTCGTGAACATTTCCCACAATGGTGTCGGGAAATAGGCAGGGCTTGATAAAGGTTGCTTGTTGATCTTGTTCCTCCTCAGACGAGGAACTCCCTTCTTCAACATTCTTAACTTTGGAGGGTTCCCCCTCAGATCTGACAATTTCTGGCTGAGTTACTTCGGCCACTTTCTCTTGAACAACCTCTATTCTCACAACAGGGGTTAACATCACATTTTCTTCAAGAGGAGCTTGAGCAGCTTCCTCAAACACATCTTCCACAAAAACTTATTCTACATTTGTCTCAAGGGCTTGTTTAGGCTCTTGGACAATCACTTCTTCTTCTTTATTCGAATATTGTTGAATAGGTTGATCTAGAATGCGTCTCTCTTCGGCAGAAAGATTCCCGAATTCGATCAAGAGAGCAGCATCTAGCTCATCGGCATTATTCTCAACATCTGGAATATCCATAGCTTCATCATCATTGAGAGGTGTCGAGAAGCTATAGAGACGTAACTGTCCAAAATGTCGTTCAACCTTTTCAAAACTTTTAATTCAACATCAGATCCTTTCTCCGCAGGATTGAAGTCAGCCTTTCTGGCTTCAAAGATTGGGAAAAGAGCTTTTCCATACAGGCAAGCTTCTAATAGATCTTTTCTCTTCAGAGCCTCAGCAACCTCTAAAGTTCTTGCCCATTTAAGCACTTTCTTTTCGTTTTCTACCCGCATCTTCCATTCTTTTGTTATTGCAGAATTAGTCAGAGAATCGTTGTACTTGGATGACAGTCTCTCTAGGGACCAAAATTCAAAGATCTTCAGTTTCTCAGCCGTAATGACTTTAACTTGTTGTAAAATGAGGTCAACAATTCCTGTTGCCGCCAATACTTTTTCAGGAATTGGGGCTGCGATATTTTTACCTTTTCCAACAACCTCTACGGGTTTTGGAGCAGGTCTGGGTTCACCGAACACGATCCGCCTGTCTGTCTTTTAGAACGCATCAGTTAAAATGCAGATTGAGGTTTCTTACAGAGCTCAGCAGGGAGCTCTACACGAACAACTTTCCTGGCTACCAATGAATCTGTAGGAACGGGAACAAAAACTTCTTGTTCAACAGATTGACCAGCAAAAAGGATAAGAGCAGCACCTTGTTCTGGTTGAGATGACTCTGTAGCACCGACGGCTACTAGATCAGTTAGAACAACAAGAGACACATTCCTGTCAATATTTTCAACATTTGGATCGGCTGACTCAACAGAAGGCCCTTCAGCAGATTCTCCCAACGGAGAAAATATAGATTCAGCATGTTCCACAACGGGAACATCAAACTTAGGCACAACGGCAAGGATTTAGAAGAGGTTACCTTTAAAGATTTAGACGCTCAAGGCGCCTTCGTCTTCTTCTCCTTTGAGCCGTAGGATCTTGAAGGCTTCCTCAATATGGTTGAGGGAGTAGATAAAAAGGACATTAGAGTTTCAGCAAGTACGCCTGAACCTTGCCTCAACCTTGAATCGACAGATTCAGAGTCCTTCTTGTTTGAACTTTTCAAACTGGAGGAACTGGCCTCCGATTCATTCACCGTTTTCGATCTTTTTGCCCCTGTTGACAACACAGAAGCAAAAGGTTGCTTGGATCGAGTAGAGGGTTTTCCACCAGTTTGGTAACTAGATGCACCAGATGCAGACTCAAGATTGTTCTTCAACCTCATCAGTGTGTTAGCCACTGTAAAGGCAGTATATACTCTTGGAGAGTTGATCTACACATGTTCACTAACAGGAACCCCAAATGCTTCAACAAATGACTCAGTTGAGCCGCAAACGTTATGCTTTCCTTGTTCGTCTGACAGATCAAGAAACATAAGTTCAGGAAAAGGGTATGAGCCCAGTTTACCTGGATTCCCTTCGAAATAGCGCACATATAGTCAAAACGATCTTGACTATATAGATTGAAGGAGCCAGATTTCCCTTGTAGCGCCTTTCTCACCACATCGTTCATCAAAATGAAGTGCGATTTAAATGCCTTCTTGAGTCCATTAACATGGATTATCGAACCATCGACAGAATAGGTTCTCTTCATCTCCTCCATGATTTTTGGTGAAAGGATCAGGTCGAATGAGTGCCCCTCCGTTGGAAGTTCAAAGAACTCCGCATAAACTACTTCATCGAATGAGAACTCTATGTCGTTGACGGTTGCTACGATGGATTCACCCACCATAGTTGTCGTTTTGAAGAACTCGTGAACTTCTTTTTCATAGAAAATGAACGGACCGCCGAGATACTTCCTTAACCCATAATATTCTAGGGTTCGGAACATCTCCACCACCTCTAGCTGATCGAAAGTGTACACCGATGGAAAATCCACCTGCAAAGTATAGTGACCCAAAGTGATTTTCTTCACCATTTTCGAAGGAATATGAAACGACACAAGATTTCAGAGAGATTTAGTGAGAGAAATGCAAAGAGAACTAGGGTTCTTAAGAATTTCGAGTGATTGAAAACTTTCAAACTCATGCACTAATGTCCTTATATAGATAGAAGAGGGAAATACGGAATAACCGTCTTATCTTAAGGGTATGACCCATTAATAAATGTTAGACGTCCTTTTTCAAGAAGTCATCATTAAAAATGAGGGTATATTAGTCATTTTCTCTAAACTTGATAGACACATGTCTTCATGTTAATAAGAGATGACTGTTTGATGTTTTGAGCGGGAAAAGTAAATAGCTCTCAATCATGGGACAATTGTCCTTGATCATTTTAATCAGCACATAGTTAGACATTTTTCTTACTCCACAAATCCATATAACAGAACGTCTATTAGACGGATGAGTCTATTAGACGCATACGTCTAATTCCGTGTTATAAAAATCCGTCTAATGTCTATTAAACGTGTACGTCTAATTCCGCATAAACATCACGTGTTAGACGTGTGTTTGATTAGACGTGAGCATCCACTTTCTCGTGACGTAAAAACATCTAACGTCTATTAGACGTGTCCGTCTAACCGCGTAGGTATAACACCTCAACATATAGACCTAAATGAATGGATTTTGAGCAAAAATACGTCTAAGTACACACTGTTTCTTTCAGACACCCTTGTCTAATTAAACCGATTAAGGATATTCGTTTGGAGAGTATCTTTACTTCCAAAGTAATTTTCCCTTTCACTATGTATATGGACATACAAATGTAATAAATAATTTTTGTGATCCAAAGACCAAAAATATTTTTAACAAATAAAAACATTTATTCTACTAGAATGGCAAATTCCATTGTTGATCTTCCAGGCTGTGTACTTAGAGGAGTACTCTTCTAGCTTCCTTCCTGCAATCCTCCTGCATCACCTACAAAAGAAACTATTTACACATTTTGGTACCCATACTCAATTGGGTGCTCGATCAATTAGTCTCTTAGGAATCCATATTTGAGTTATTCTGATGGACTTCCCATTTTGTGTTGTGATTAATGCATAAGATTTTGTCTTAGCAGATGACTTCCTGCTAGCCACTGATCCTTTAACTTTTGAAGAGGATTTTCTTTTAAAACTCCTTGACTTAAAGTCAGGTTTTAGATTGTCAGACTTGTTAGCTGCTTCTAGCTTATTCTTAAGCCAGCTAACAGTAGGCGGAACATAAACTATTTTATTTTTGAAAGAAACTTCTTCATGAATATGATCAGATTCAATGTTCTTCCTACTTCCTTTGACAAAACTTATTGGCTTATGTTTGTCATATGATTTTTACTTTTTACATGACAGGTTAGGGTCATTTCTATCAAATCCCAATCCGGATCTAGATCCAGCAGGTTTGAACATACTGATCTGATATTTGACAGCATCTCTAAACCTTGTCCATGCACAGACAATATAGTTTAACCTTTTGTTTTCAGATGAAATGGTTTGAATCTGTTCCTTAAGCATCTCATTCTCAGATGAGATCTCTTCAATCTTCTTTTCAAAAACATTTGACTCTTCAGCTTTAGACAGATTTGGTTTATTTACATCTGATGAAGATTTAGTTTCATTTAAGGATTCTACTAGCTTTCTATACTCGATGACCATGTCATCTAGTGCAGCTACCAATTGTTCCCTTGAAAACCTTTCGGAAGAGAAGTCAAATACCTCAGTCTCCTGAGTTTTTTCTTCATCTTCTCTTGCCTTGAAGCAAGCCACCTTTTCTTCATCACTTTCACCTGCCATAAGAGCCTTCAGCTCTTTTCCATCATCCTTGGTATCTTCACGCTTTGGCTTATGGCATTCCGATGTATAATGACCTTTAATACTACAGTTAAAACAAGTAACATTAGCTTTAGATTTTTTATTGTCATTGGAATTCGAAGAGTTTGAGTTAGAGTTGCTCTTCTTCATGAAGTGGCCAAACTTCTTCACGAAGAGAGACATGGCATCGCTGCTCAGCTGCTGAGCTTCCATCTTCATTGTTTCACCAGGACACATCTTGAAGTTGTCGAATTGTTGAGTGTCAACCATGATCTTGTTTTCCTTGGTTTGCTCGTTGTCCTCGCACAGTTGAGTGAGTCTGTCCCAGATCTCTTTGGCAGTATCGCATTCGATAATGTAGTTAAACATACTGTCATCGAGAGATCTGTACAGAACATCAAGAGCCATGTTATTGAGGTTGTTCTGCCTCTTTTCATCAGCGGTCCAGTCAGCCTTCTCCTTATCAATCTTGACAGGACCTTCTGTGACAACGCTCCACATGTCATCATGAAGAGAAGATAGATGAGCACGAACCCTTTTCTTCCAAATAATGTAGTTTTCTCGAGAGAAAATTAGAATGGCTGTAGCACTGGCATCTTTGGATATGGTCGACATATTTCAAGAAAGGCTTGAGAATAGAAACAGGGCTCTAATACCAATTGATAGGATCGGCTTTATCGATAGAGACGGGGTCTGGCTAAGGATGAAGGCTTATGAAAAACGGATTTAAAGAAATCCTGTTAGGGATTTAATTCGCTTTCTGTTAAGGCTTATGAAAAACGGAATTGTTTACTTGGGTTTGAAACATATGAAAAGATGACAGAAATGAAAGAAGACAACAGTTTGTTTATGAATGTTTGGAGAAACTCTCCTACGTCACCCTTTCTTCCAACCATCGGAAGGATTCACTATAATATGATTCGAATCAAATACAGTTTACACACACTTAGCTCACTATTGAACATAACACTTTCTATTCAATTACAAGATGAAGATTATCACTCAGCTAAAGGTGTTTTGATTCTAGCTCTCTCTTGATTCACACACAGTACAATCAGAAAGAAGTTTAAAGTATGAATATTCAAAGGCTTGAATTCTCTCAAGATTGGCAAGTTCGTAAGGTTAACAGTTGTGCTTGTTAAGGCAGATTGTCCGTTTTCCTTTAGATTTGTTAAATACTAAGCAGGACCTAACGGTCGAATCTTTTAGAATGATACGTGGAACTCTTCCATTGGAAAGCCTCCATTGTACATAGCAGGTTCTAAGCACAAGGATCGTGGTCGTACATCACTGGTAGTGCGTCGAATATTCCATCAGGGATGTACCTGCAAAACAAGTAATGTGAGGAAAATTCTCTTACGTGGCATTCTTTGGTTGGTTGCATATAGCTGTTGTATTAATCTTCACTAGAAAGTGGAGCAGGAGTAGGGTACAACTATAGCACGTGGTTAGGTGCAATGTTAGGTTCAAGCATACTGTTAAGCTGAGCATTTGACGTATTTCAGTTAGACGGATTGTAAAATCAGTCTAATGAAATCAAACATCTCCTTCTAATAGTAACGTCTATTAGACCGCCTGGTCTAATAGAATTAGACTCACGTCTAATTACACTAATCATTAGACTGTACGTCTAACTCCACTGAGTTAGACTGCACGTCTAACTCCACTGAGTTAGACTGCACGTCTAATTCTAGTTCTACCTCAGACTTGTCTGAAGGAGTTAGACGCACGTCTAACTTTCACTAATTAGACTTCACGTCTAATTATCCAATAACCATTAGACTACACGTCTAACTCCACTGAGTTAGACTGCACGTCTAATTACGGTTCTACATCAGACTTGTCTGAAACAGTTAGACGCACGTCTAACTTTCACTAATTAGACTTCACGTCTAATTATCCAATAACCATTAGACTGTACGTCTAACTCCACTGAGTTAGACTGCACGTCTAATTCCGGTTCTACCTCAGACTTGTCTGAAGGAGTTAGACGCACGTCTAACTCCGATGAGTTAGACTGTACGTCTAATTCAGCATAAATGAGACTATCTGTCTAATTACAAATATGTTAGACTATACGTCTAACTCCAAATATCTATTAGACCATCCGTCTAATTATAAGTCTATTGGACTACACGTCTAACTCCGATGAGTTATACTGTACGTCTAATTTCGAACACATTAGACTTACGTCTAATTCCGTGTATATTAGACTTACGTCTAATTTTGTACATTCATTAGACTACACGACTAACTCCAATGAGTTAGACTGTACGTCTAATTCTATGCATTCATTAGACTACACGTCTAACTCCGATGAGTTAGACTGTACGTCTAATTTTATGCATTCATTAGACTACACGTCTAACTTCGATGAGTTAGACTGTACGTCTAATTCTATGCATTCATTAGACTACACGTCTAACTCCGATGAGTTAGACTGTACGTCTAATTCTATGCATTCATTAGACTACACGTCTAACTCCGATGAGTTAGACTGTACGTCTAATTCTATGCATTCATTAGACTACATGTCTAACTCGGATGAGTTAGACTGTACGTCTAATTCTATGCATCTAATGCCAAAATCGGTCTAATGACCCTTATTAGAGCTAAGTCTTATGAAACATTGTTTTAATACACCTGCATTAAAACTCATAAGTCATTTCATCATTAAAATATCAGTGGTTAAATTATTTCAACACTTAGTCAAAATAATTTGACCCAACAACATGCACACTCTTGCCCACAGGAACTTGCAGATGCCCCAAAAACTAGATGAGTTGGACTGAAAAGCCCACACTCTACTTGCTAAATGGAGAAACCATCTAGAGGGTTGAGAAAAGAATGAATGCCTAGTTAACGACCATACCTTATGTAATAGCCACCATATATTCGAAATGATCTTGGGTGTAGACGTCGAATGACCCTGCTCTCCCTTGAATCGATTTCACCACAATGTCTTGTAGAATGCAATATTCATACTTGAGATTCCTCTTCTTCCCGTTGATATTCACCAAACCACCGATGTCCGAGAATAGAGCGTGCATTTCAAGTATATCCTCGGTCGTATTCTCAACGTCAAACTTGTGGCCTTCCGAAGGAAGCCCAAAGAACTTAGAAAACGCAGCTTCAAAAATAGATATTTTGACTCCCTTAACTGTCGCCACAATAACATCATCAACAATCTTTCCAGAGTCGAAGAACTCGCGAACCTCCTTGTCATGCAGAATAAAAGGACCTCCAAGGACCCTTCTAAGGTCGGACGCCTCCAAGGATCAGAACATTGCGATGATCTCCGACAGTTCGTACTCATAAACAAACTCAAAGTCCACATGCATGGTGTTATGGGAGAAAGCAACAATTTTCTTAGTCATCTTTAGGTTTTGAAGACGAGACAACAAAGAAGATGATTAGGGTTTCTAGAGAGAAGACAACGAAAACTTAAAGATTCTAAGGTTTTAGAAAATATCAAAGATGGCGTGAATTTATTTTTGGCATGCGAGGCACCATTAAATAGATTCGAAACGCCATGTGTCCCAAAGGACATCATTAAAATAAACCGTCATAAAATTAAAATAAAACGTTTTGAAAAGTCATCATTAAAAGACGTCAATTAATTTAAAAACAGTTTTCAAGAGTCATCATTAAATGATGTCATTTAAATTTACATAAAAACTATCATTAATTTAAAAATGTGCGGTAATGAATCGTTAGATATATTTGTCTTATTATTAACATAGAAAGACACGTCTCTTCATGTTATTCGATATTAGGAGATATTCCCTTCAAATATTTCGAAATGAGACTGTTTTACTATTTGAGTGTAAAGTAAAGTGACAACAAAAAAAATATGATAGCTGTCCCAACTCGTCTGAAGATGAGGCGTCTAAAGAGCGCTCGTATTCGGACGTGTATCTGTGTTGTCTGCATGCCTTGTATATATGCTGGTAGAGCGTCTGTTCGGACAACATCTGCTCGCACGTCTAAAGACATATCAGTAGACGTCTGCCTCACATTCGTATGCCTGACTACGCTTAAATTGCAAGCTGCTTAAGCACAACTCATCCGAAATATTTTCTCTTCGGACGACTGATCTGATCAGACCGAATTGAGACATCCGTCTTAATATGTCTGTCCAGACGACTTAATTAAAACATTCCCCCTCAATTTGTGCATACTTAATTAAATTAAATTAATTTAGGTCTACAAGACCCAAAAAAATTCTAAAGTTAGAAAACTTAGTCTCGGGGAGTGGGTTTGTGAACACGTCTGCCACTTGTTGACTAGTTGGGACATATTCTAGCAGAATATGCTTCTGACTAACATGCTCCCGGATGAAATAATGTCGCATGTCGATATGCTTTGTCCGAGAGTGCAACACCAGTTTGTATGTGATCGCTATGGCACTGGTGTTGTCGTAGAAAATCGGAGACTCGTCTTCTTGAATGTCATAGTCCCTAGCCGTTGTTGAACCCACAAGAGCCGAGCGCAACAACTGCCTGCAACAAGGTACTCAGCCTCTGCTTTAAATGTGGTGACAGACGTTTGCATTTTGATGAACTAAGATATCAGACGATCACCAAGGAACTAACAAGTTCCACTAGTGTTCTTCCGATCAAACTTGCAGCATGCATAATTTGCATTAGAATAACTAATTAAATTAAAACTAGAATACTTAGGATACCACAATCCCACATTTTGAGTTCCCATTAAATTCTTTAAAATACGCTTACCATCAATATATTGAGATTTTTTAGGTTTAGCCTGAAATATTTTACAAACGCCGACGTCAAATAGGATGTCTGGCCGACTAGATATTAGGTAGAGGAAGGAATCGATGATTCATCTATAAGTAGTGATATCTATACTCTGACCATCTTCATCCTTATCAAGCTTGCTAGAAGAATTCATTTGAGTGGAGGTAGTTGAACATCTCTCCATGTCGAACTTCTTCAGCAGCTCCCTATTGTACTTGGCTTGATTGATGAATATGCCATCTTCAAGTTGACGAACTTGAAGATCTAGGAAGAATGTTGATTCTCCTATCATACTCATCTCAAATTTGTCCTGCATTAACTTTGAGATTTTCTTACATAATTTGGGGTTAGTTGACCCAAATATGATATCATCAACATAGATTTGGACAAGCAAAATATGCGAATCTTGAATAAATCCAAATAGAGTTTTATCTACTATCTAATGATAAAATTATGATCAAATAAAAACTTTGTTAAAGTATCATACCAAGCTCTAGGAGCTTACTTAAGACCATATAAAGCTTTGTCAAGTTTAAAAACATGATTATGCAAGGAGTGATCTTGAAAGCCCAACGGCTGTTCAACATACACATCCTCATTTAAAATTCCATTTAAAAATGCACTTTTCACATCCATTTGATAAAGTTAAAAATTTTTAAAATATGCATAAGCTAGAAAGATTTTGATTAAAAGTCTAGCGACATGGGCAAATGACTCCTCAAAGTCTATTCCTTCCTCCTGTTTATAGCCTTGAGCAACCAATCGGGCTTTGTTTCTCACAACCAAGCCATCTTCACTAAGCTTATTTTGAAAAACCCATCTGGTTCCAATAACTGATTGATCATTTGGTCATGGAGTCAGATGACACACTTTATTTCTTTCAAATTGATTCAACTGATATTGTATGACATTGATCCAATCTGGATCAAGTAGTGCTTCATCAATTTTCTTTGGCTCAATTTGAGAATTAAAGGCAGAGTTTGCAAATTCATCCAATAATTGGTGTCTAGTTCTGAGAGGAGAATTAGAATTACCAATTACTAATTCGGGTGGATGATTTCTGTTCCATTTGAAGCTTGGTCCTAAAGGATCAGACGTCTGGACAGATGGCCCCACGACGTCCGTACTGTCAGCCGTCTGTTAACTTATAGTCTGGTCGTCTAGTTGAATATCAACCGGATCAGCTGTCTAATTAGATGTGTTGATCCTGTTGACTAGAGTTTCATCATCACTATCAGATTAGAGAGTAGCTACTTCCAACCTGTTAGTAACTTCAATGATTTCGTTATAGTTATTTTCAACAGATTCATCAAAGATGATATGATAATGTTGGGAAAAATTAAGAGTTAATTAACTTAGAAGAAATTGTTTGGAAAACTAAGTAAAAAGTTAATTAACAAAGAAGTGCTAAATATTAATCAATTAAGTTTTGATGATGTTTAAATATCAATAAAGCTAAGCTGTATAATTGTTTCTATACAGGTGCATCAGATTTGGCAAGTTAGACGTGGTCTAAGTAGGCTAATTAGACGTGTTACGTAGTTAGACGTACCAGTCTAACAGATACGTAGTTAGACATGCATGTCTAACAGATACATAGTTAGACGTGCAAGTCTAAAAAATATGTAGTTAGACATGCCAGTCTAACAGATACGTAGTTAGACGTGCAAGTCTAACAGATACGTAGTTAGTCATGCAAGTCTAACAGATACGTAGTTAGACGTGCCAGTTTAACAGATACATAGTTAGACGTGCTAGTCTAACAGATACGTAGTTAGACATGCCAGTCTAACAGATACGTAGTTAGACATGCTAGTCTAACATATACGTAGTTAAACGTGCCAGTCTAACAAGTACGTAGTTAGACATACTAGTCTAACAGATACGTAGTTAGACGTTCCAGTCTAACAAATACGTAGTTAGACATTCTAGTCTAATAGATAAGTAGTTAGACGTGCCAGTCTAACAGATACGTAGTTAAACATGATAGTCTAACATATACGTAGTTAGACGTGCTAGTCTAACATGTACATAGTTAGACATGCCAGTCTAATAGATACATAGTTAGACGTTCCAATCTAACAGATACGTAGTTAGACATTCTAGTCAAATAGATAAGTAGTTAGACGTGCCAGTCTAACATATAGGTAGTTAGACTTGCCAGTCTAACAGATACGTAGTTAGACATGCTAGTCTAACAGATACATAGTTAGACATGCCAGTCTAACAGATACGTAGTTAGACGTGCAAGTCTAACAGATACAAAGTTAGACGGTGGCGTCTAACTCCTTCAGATTTGTCTGAAGTGATGTAAGGTTAGACGTTGCAGTCTAACTCCATTAGACGTGGTAGTCTAATGGGATGCGTAATTAGACGGTGTACTCTAACTCCATTAGACGTGGTAGTCTAATGGATATCTTTGATAGACGTTGGTGTCTAACTCTATTAGACTTGGTGGTCTAATGGAGAACATCTGATGCCTCGCTTCAACAGTCGTCTGAAGTTAGCATACGTCTACACATGATCAACTAGCTATACGCTACTCCTGCTCCAATTTCTCTTGCAGATTAGTTCGCTAGCTACTTGCATCAAATGAATGAACGCCACGCTTGCAAATATTCCTCCCATTACTTGTTCAGTACCGGACAATTGCAGAAGGATATCCCGCACACTACCGTTCAGTACGACCACGTTCCAGAAGCACAGAGCCTAGTATACTTTGTCCTTTATGCGACCATCCTATGGGTGTGTGCCACGTGTCCATATAGAAGATTTGATCCCTGGTGTCCTTCCACTATATTTAGCTGCTCAAGGACAACGGAAAAATTTGCAAGAAGAATTAGAACTTACTCTGCTCACATTACGAATCATTCTTGCACTTACAGATTGTACATCATATTCAAGTTCAAGAGAGAGAGAATAAAAAATACTGTTTTAGCTAAGAAATATTCTTAATCATATTGTAAGTGGAACAGAGTCTGTTCTGTTCAACAGAGTGTTAGCTATTTAGTGAATTGTATTTGATTCAAGAAGTTTAGTGAAATCCTTCCGATCGTTGGAAGAAGGGGTGACGTAGGAGAGTTAGCTCCGAACATCCATAAACATCTTGCTGTATTCTTTCCTTTGTCTTTTATTATTCATTGGTTCAAGGCTTCAAACCCAAACAAACAATTCCACACTTGAATCATTTCAATTGTTTATGAAGGTTTGCGAAGAATAGAAAATGATAGTAATCCCTTACAAGATTTCTATCAAACCGTTTTTTCCGAAGTTGTCATCAATAGTCAGACCCCCGTCTCTATTGATTATACCAATCATAACAGATAAGATTCTTCAATAGTTAGAGGTCGATTATTATACACTCTATAAGCTTTACTAACTGAAGAATAGTCTAACATAATTCCATCATATGCCTTAGCATCAAATGCAGCCAAATGATTTTTCCCATTGTTATGAATAAAACACTTACATCCAAATATCATAAAATATGAAATTTTAGGAACTCTTTCATAAAATAATTCGTAAGGTGTTTTATCAAAACGTTTATTAGTAATTGACTTATTTTGAGTGTAGCATGCTGTGTTTATGGCCTTTGGTAAAGTATTTGCGAGACACCTGATTCAACTAGCATAGATATCGTTGCGTTCTTTAATGTCTTGTTCTCCTTTAAGCAACATCATTTTGCTGTGGAGTTCTAGCACTAGACAATTTGTGTTTAATACCAGACTCCTCAAGGTAAAAAGAAAGACGTCTGTTGGTGAACTCGGTTCCCCGATCACTTCTAATTTTTATAATACTTAATGATTTTTCATTTTGAAGTCTTCTGAGGATCTTAATCAAATTTTCAGCCGTTTGATCCTTAGAAGCTAAAATTACAAGTCAAGTAAATATGGAATAATCATCAATAATGACAAGGGAATATTTAGTTCCCCCTAAACTGGTGACTTGGATTGGACCAAAAAGGTCCATGTGCAATAACTTCAGACACCGGTTGGATTGAGAATTCCCTTTAGTTTTAAAAGTTGACCTGACTTGTTTGCCCATCTAGAAAGCAGGACAGACCTTGTCTTTTGAAAACTTTAATTTTGGTATTCTAGAAACTAAATCATTTGAACAAATGTTGTTAATGGTTTTAAAATTAAGATGGTTTAATCTTTTATGGCATAGCCTGTTTTGATCATTTTTGGCTACAATGTATAAAGTATTACACGTCCTATTTTTCCAGTTCATTTTGTAAGAATTTCCTACTCTATTTCTGGTTAGCAAGGTGTTACCCTACTGATCCTTAACCAGGTAGGCATGTTTTTGAAAATCAACACATCTGGATAATATTGATCAGGTTGTAGCACATGTTTTCAACAAGTAGCACGTTGTTAATGGTGATGTTACCATGGATAATCTTACCCTTACCCATGATTTTACCTTTGTTGTTGTCACCAAAGGTGATCTTAAGCCCAGTGCACTTCGTCACTTCGGTTAGAAGTCGTCTGTCTCCAGTCATGTGTCAAGAACATCCACTATCTAGATACCCGACGAATTCCTTCAAGCAACTAACCTACTGTACCTACAAATATACATATTTATAGCTTTGGTACCCACATTTAATTAGGTCCACGGTTGATCAGTCCCTTGGGAATCCCTACTTGGTATATTTTGATGGATTTCTCATTTTGTGTTGTGAGCAATGCGTATGATTTAAGCTTGGCAGACGTCTTCCTTCCAACAGTTGATCCGTTAACTTTAGATGATGGTTTTTGTCTAAAACTTCTTGACTTCTTGTCAAGTTTTGGTTTGTCAGACTAGCTGGCTGCCATATTCTTGGGCTTCATCCAACTTTCAGTTGGCTTAATATAAGTAATCTCATCATATAAAGTTAAATTTTCACAACTTGGATCTGTTCCTTTTTCAGTTAAACTACCCCTGGCAAGCTTATCACCTTAAGCTTGCCTTCAACTAGGTTTAACTTGTTAGATGACTTGTTTAGGATGTCATTATCATATCCTAAATAGGATTTATATCTGGCATGCCTCAACAGACTAATCTAATGTCTGACTGCATCCCTAGATTTCGTCTAGGAACATATGTCAAGCGTTGGTTCTCAAACAAAAGTGTTTGAATATTTTTCTTGAGCTTCTCATTCTAAGATGAGTACTCAACCATTTTGTTTTTAAAATATTTCGGTTCAAAATTTTTAGATGAAAAGGTGTTATCAGTTTCATTTTTCAAACTCATCTCATTAAAAGAGTCTGGCAACTTCTTGTACTCAATGACCATGTCATTGAGTGCAACAGTTAAGTCATCTCTTGTGAATTCTTCCGAGGTGGAGTCAAATACCTCAAATTTGTCATTTTTTCCATGAAGCATGTGACAACTTCATTATCACTATCGCTTACGCACAGTAGCTATAAGAGCCTTCTACTCCATGTTCTTCTTATCATCCATCCTTTTGTCATCACGCTTCGGCTTTCTGCATTCAGCCTTGCCGTGTCCTAGTTTATCACAATTAAAATACTTCAAGTTAGCCTTGTAATCACTATTATTATTATTATTATTTGAAGAGATTGAATTAGGATTAGTCTTCTTCATGAATTTGCTGAATTTCTTCACGAATAAGGCCATGGCATCACTACTAATCTGCTCAGTAGACTTCACAGCATTGGCGGCAGGTGGCTCCTCAGCATTCATCCGCGCCTTGTTCGAGATGGATGATATGGATGGCTCCACTTCGTTCCTAGAGTTTATTTCAAACTCTTAGGCCTTCAGATTGGCGAACAGATCATGCAGTTCTATCTTGTTGAGGTATTTAGACTCCCTCATGGCCATCGTCTTAATATCCCATTCTCTGGGCAGAGCACACATGAGTTTGATTACATTGTTACTGTAAGTCTTGCCCAGTTTGGAGAGATCAACGATGATCTTACTGAATCTTTCATCAAATTCAGTCATCTTCTCTCCGGGACG
>NW_025918992.1:0-21000 GCF_907164915.1 Impatiens glandulifera
AGTTAACTCTCTGATGAACAGAACAACGTCTGTTCAACATATAATACTGAGATTTCACACAGAAATGACAGTGTATTGATTATAGAATAATTACACAGGTAGCAATTCACGTTTGAGAGCTTATAGAGTATAATTGAGCAAGTGAGAGATTAACTAGAGAGTCAAGAGAGAGATTCGTCGTTGTCCTTTGATTGTTATTTATACTGAAATTGCACCAACAGTCGAATCTTCCTTTTGGACACATGTCAATTATCCGATGGATGGGCGCAATAGTAAAATATCGTACAGTAGAGGATATGTGTTTGATAGTGGTGTATCAGATTGTACTAGAGAATATTCGCAAGAACATGGTGTATATGACAGTACAGAACGTGAGCTAGAGTATTTGAATACGTGGCACTTGGGCAATATAAGCGTGTTCAGTGGTCTGGGAAGACAGATAATAAAGGCTTATTGATTGCCAAGTTGATGAGCTAAGTAGATAATCAGATGCCTTTTTAGACGACTGTTGAAGCAAGGCATCAGACACTTCTTCAGACCGTCTGTTGAAGTTAGACGTCTGCTCACGCACTTCTTTAGACCATGTTTGATGAAGTCAAACGATGTCTGCTCGCGCACTTCTTTAGACCACGTCTGATGAAGTCAGACGACATCTACTCGCGTACTTCTTCAGACCACATTTGTTGAAGTCAAACGACGTCTGCTCACTAAATTCAGATGACGTTTTCTCGTGCACTTCTTTAGACCACGTTTGATGAAGTTAGACGACGTTTGCTCGTGCACTTCTTCAGACCACATATGATGAAGTTAGACAACGTCTGCTCGTGCACTTCTTCAAACCACGTCTGATGTAATTTAAACTCCGTCTGATTGCGCTTGCTTCAGACTGCATCTGAAGACATACGTCTTATGAGTTGTACCTGCGTAAAGCTAATTTACACAACCTAGTTCAGTTCTGATGACAAATTAGTTTTATTCAAACCACATCATCAAAACTATGTCGTACTTATTCTCTTAAGTTAATTAAATATTTCTCTCTTAATTAATTTTCTTTTTTATTTAATTTGACTTAATCTAACAATTTCTCCCTTTTTGATGATGTTAAAACTAAGTTAAAATCAAGTTAAAACACGAACTTAAAAGAAAATTAACCATTATATTTATAAATTTAAATTAAAAAAGATATCCAATGTTTAACGATTCTTCCCTGTTTGGTCTTTTTGGTCATAGAAATGTCTTTCCCGGCCTCGACCTCTTCCTTCACCTTGACTACCACCTCGGTCACCTCCACGACCACCTTCATGACCATCGCGATATGCTTAGAGGCTACCTCGGCCACCTTGGACAGGCTAACCATCTCGGACTAGCCTCCTTTTGGAACGAGTGCCCCGAGCACTCGTTCCCCCTTGATTGCTACCATCCCCTTTTTTAACATCATCAGGGTAAGCAACAACAAGAGCTTGGGTTTTAGTAGCTTCGACATTCCCATCTTTCTCAGCTTGGAAACATCGAGTGACAACATTAGCATCTTTTATGCGCTCAGTTTCAGAAGCTCTAAGAGAATTGGAGATTTCGATCATCTATAGGGTTAGAGATTCAATCAAAGACTTTGTGTCATTATGAAGCTCAAGACTGAACGACTTTGTCTTATCATGAATTTCATTGCTCTAATCGATCAGAAATTTTTGCATTCTTCTCGACTGAGTGTGGAGTATCACTACGTCGTGAGTGGTTTTCAAAAAGTCTTTATTAGTGCTCTCTTGAGTAGCGGATAAGTCAGCATTAGCTTTAGAGTTTGCTGCAGATTCCCTTTCAAGATTCTACAGCCTCAAAGAGATAGCTTGGATGCTTTACTACATCGGAGCCAAAATGTCTAGAATAAACTTGCAGAAACTCATTGCTCCCGGAGAGGCTTCTTCAGATGAAGAAGGAGTAGAGGATACGATATGAGATTCGGCCGGAAGAGAGCGAATATGAATATCATGAATACTTACTTGTATAGAATGCTCTAGTTCTTTGTCTTTAGATGCCTTAAGCATATTGATCAATGCCCTAGATTCACCTCCAGCTCCTTCGATCACGTCTTGCGGATCCTTAACAAGGTCTGAAATCTCATTGGTGCGGAGGGATACACCAGAGTGAGACTTTTTGGATTTTGAGGGAGATGAATGATTGAATTGTTGGGGGAGTACATAGATTCTCTTCATACTCCTGCCCGTCTGAAGGGATGTTCACAACATCTTCTTCAGACGCCCTCTTGGATGTCTGTTTAGACGAGGGGAACTTCAAACGTTTCCTTCTGAACAGACGTGGGTAGTTGCTTAGACGTTGGAGAAATTTCATCCTCAACATGAGGAAATATTTGTTAATCTTTGGATGGGAGAGGCATCTAATCAGCTGAGTAAAGCGCATAAAGCCGTCTTTATGCAACGGATGATTTCTAATGCTCGAAGGCGTGACTAGCCAACCGCCTTCTTGTAAACCACCGAGATCAGCTGCTCGACAGTAGAAATGGGTTGCGGCTCACCTTCACCGAATGGTAACTCCTCAATAAAAGACAACTGGTCAGACCCGTCTGAACAGTTTAGATCTTCCCGAGAAGCCTTGCCACTAAGGGCATCAGATTTAGATGACTCAGTCCCATAGACATATCGGAGCGCCGTACACGAGTATGAAGCCAAGATAAGACTCAAACTTTTAAGAACTTACGCATCCGTATGAGTCGTTTTGTCCAAAGGATTAAAGTTTTGCTCCCTTTAATGAATGATGGGGAATAGAGCTCTCCCTTTTGCATCGGCTACAACGAGCTATCTTCTCTTTAAAGCCTCGTTGATGAATTTAGTCTTGGTCCAAGAGAAGACCAACTTCTCCATCTGCAAAAACTCTTTCCACTCTTTCGATATATCTTTGCTTGTGATAACATCACAAAAGATTGTTTGGAGCCTTGTACACAACCATTTATTGAACATCTTGATTTGCATAGACGCATTGGCCTCGACATCCTCCATTATAAGATCGAGTGTCTGAGAGACTTCAGACGATAGTTCGGGAGTTTTATCAGCTATGTCTTTTCCCTTCCCTTCGACTTCGGCAGGTTTGGGATTTGGAACCAGCTCTCTAAATGAAATACCTAGATCCCTTCGGGCTTCTCTGAGCAAAGCAAACAGAGACATGTTCTTCAAAAATCATTTTCAGGAAGAGCAACAACATAACCAACATTCGTCTGAATGGGTGCTTCTTCAATAATCGTAGCAGCAAACGAGGCACAACCTCTTGCTCTACTTTAGGAAAAACAACATCAATAACACCAGAAACAGCAACCGCCACTAGTTCGGTGAAGAAGACAACATTGTCTTCCCCTAATTCATTTCAATAGATTGACCAATTGTCCTAGTAGTTGGTCCAACAGAATGTTCTACTACAGGAACCTAATAACGGGCACTACAGCTAGAGGAGGGGATGGAGTTTCCTTGGAGGATGTCTGAACGACAGTACACACCTCCTCCGTCTGAATAGATGCAAGGACTTCTGTTTGACCTTTAGAAAGGGCAGACACTTCATCCAGCTTCTTGTGTGGACTAGCCAAAACCTCGACTAATTGCGATGGCGAGGCCAAGAATCGAGGAACAGTAGCAATGGGGGTTTCCTTAGTTCTAGCCCTTTTTGGAGCGAAATCGACTTCGGAAGTATCTCCTTTGGAAGCCCTCTTCTGGCTAGAAGAGCTAGCGGTAGATTCCATCGTTGAAAACTTCATTCTCTTCATAGGGGTCCTATGACTAGAGGTCACAGGGCGCTTGGATAGAGTGGTCGACTGACCACTCGTCTGTTGAGCCAAAGAGTCTGACTTCAATTCCTTGACGAGTTTCATACGCATCAAAAAGTTTCTCACGGTGGTAGTCGTCATTATTCTGCAAGGGTTAACAGGTGCACCTTTGCCTATAGGAACTTATAGATGCTCCAAAAGTCAGCTAAGTTGGACTGAAAAGCCCACACTCTACTTGTTCAAAGGAGAAACTATTTAGAAAAGAGTAAAGAAAAGAACGGACGCCCAGTTGATAGACATCCCTTTTGTTATGGCCTACATGTATTCGAAACGATCTTGAGTGTAGGAATCGAAAGACCCTCTCTCCCTTGAAGCGATTTCGCCACAATGTCGTTCAAGATGCAGAAAGGATACTTGAAGAGACTTTTCTTTCCGTTGATATTCACCGTACCTCCGATGTCCAAAAATAGGCTTTGCATCTCAGATATATCCTCGGCAGGAATCACAATGTCAAACGTGGGGTCTTCCGATGGAAGCCCAAAGAACTCAACAAAAGAGGCTTCGGAAATAGATATTTTGATGCCCTTTACCGTTGCCACAATAGAATCATTAATCAACTTTCCAAAATCGAAGAACTCGCGGACCTCCTTGTCATGAATAATGAAAGGACCGCATATGAACCTTTTGAGTTCAGACGCCTTTAAGGATTTGAACATAGCGACGATCTCCGGCAGTTCATACTCATAAACTAACTCGAAATCTACTTAGTCTCGGAGAGTGGCTTCGTGAATATGTCTTCCATTTGTTGATCAGTTGGAACATATTCCAGTCGAATATACTTCTCACTGACATGCTCTCGAATGAAATAGTGTCAGATGTCGTTATGTTTGGATATGGAATGCAACACTAGGTTGTATGTTATGGGAATTGCGCTTGTGTTGTCGTAGAAAATCAAAGACTCGTCTGACTGGATATCGTAATCTCTCAGTTACTGTTGAAGCCACAAAAGTTGAGAGCAGAAACTGCCTGCAACAAGGTATTCAGTCTCTATTGTAGACGTGGTGACAGACGACAGATGTTTGTTCTTACTAAACCAAGAGATCAGACGATCACCAAGGAACTGGCAAGTCCTACTAGTACTCTTCCAATCGATCTTGCAGCCTACATAATCTGCATCTGAATATATAATTAAATTGAAACTGGAATCCTTCGGATACCACAGTCCCACATTTTGAGTTCCCTTTATATACTTTAAAATACGCTTAACAACAATATAATGAGATTATTTATGGTTAGCCTAAAATCTTCCGTAGACGACGATAATAAACAGGATGTCTAGTCGGCTAGATGTTAGGTAGAGCAAGGAACCGATATCCCTCTATAGGCAGTGATATTGACAATCTGGTCATCTTCATCCTTGTCAAGCTTGCTAGAAGAATTCATTGGAGTAGAAGCAGTTGAACAGCTCTCCATGTCGAACTTCTTCAGCAGCTCCCTGGTGTACTTGGCTTGATTTATGAATATGTCATCTTCAAGTTGACGAACTTGAAGACTTAAGAAGAACGTCATTTCTCCCATCATACTCATCTCAAATTTGTCCTGCACCAACTTAGATAATTTCTGATATAATTTGGGGTTAGTTGACCCAAATATTATATCAATAACATAGATTTGGACAAGTAGAATATGAGAATCTTGAACAAATCTAAATAGAGTTTTATCTACTATTTCAATGATAAAATCATGATCAAATAAAAACTTTGATAAAGTGTCATACCAAGCTCTAGGAGTTTGTTTAAGACCATATAAAACTTTATCAAGTTTGAAGAGATGATTAGGCAAGAAGTGATCTTCAAAGTCAGAAGGTTGTTTAACATACATATCCTCATTAAGAATTCCATTTAAAAATTTACTTTTTACATCCATTTGATAAACTTTAAAGTTCTTAAATGATATATAAGCTAGGAAGATTATGATTGCTTCAAGTCTGGCGATAGGGAGAATGACTCCTCAAAGTCAGGTCCTTCCTCCTACCTATAACTTGAGCTACCAATCGGTCTTTGTTTCTCACAACTAAGCCATCCTCACTAAGCTTGTTTCAAAAAACCCATTTGGTTCCAATAACCGATTGATTAATCGGTCTTGGAGTCAGATGTCACACTTTATTTCTTTCAAATTGATTCAGCTCCTCTTACATAACATTGATCCAATCGGGATCAAGCAATAATTCATCGATTTTCTTTGGCTCAATTTGATAAATAAAGAAGGAGTTTGCAAATTCATCCAATAATTGGTGTCTAGTCTTGAGAGGAGCATTAAGATTACTAATTATTAATTCGGGTGGATGATTTATGTTCCATTTGAAGCTTGGACCTAAAGGATCAAACGTCTTGTCAGATAGTCCTACGACGTCCAGACTATCAGCCGTTAGTCTGGTCATCTAGTTGAACATCAACTAGATCAACTGTATGATCAGATGTGTTGATCCTGTTGACTGGAGCTTCATCATCATTATCAGATTGGAAAGTAGTTGTTTCTAACCTGTTGATAGAAAAATTAAGTAGATTAATTTTCGGAACCGGCCAGACAAACTAAACAGTTGTTAACTTTCATGTGCAGATACAAATCAAAACCGTATGAAACGGTTGGAGCATCAAAAACCGGTTGCTACTATACTTCAAGAAACCAGCTTCAAGTGATCAAGTTAAAGATCAGAGGAACCAGTTTTATTTTCTCAAGCGACCGGTTAACGAAGACAAAAGATTACATTCCAACCGGATCATACTGCACAAGACACAGAAACCGGAAGGTTCAGAACAAAAGTCGAAATATTCAAATTGCAAGAGTGACGTACCATGACGGAAGAAACGTGTCTCGAAAGAATAAAAGAAGATCAGATCCGATCAGAAGCATGCGAGGAAAGCAATGATGCTTTATTGATCCGATGCTGACAACCGGTAGTGGATGTTCAACACGTGTCTCAATCTAAAAACCGGCTATGTCATCCCTTGCTCAGAGTCACCTACATGAATGCCAGGTGTTGAGGAAGTTGAAACGTGCAAGCAACCTTTCTGCATCAGGCGTGCTAATGATCGACCAATCCGCAAGAGAGAGAAGAAAGTAACCGTTGGCTACTTTCAGCTATAAAAGGAAGACGGATCGTCTTCATTAAATGCAAGTGACGGATTACGAAAACAAATCATCAAAGCATTAAATTCTAGAGAGATAAAGTCTTATGTTCTAAAACCGGTGTGTCTAAAACCGGAAGTTCTTTGTGTGTTGTTGTGTTGAGTTGTTGTATTACATCAAAGAGTGAGTTTGGTGTAACCGGCGAGTAGCGAAGTTGGGCTCGACCGGAAGTGTTGTTGTAACTCTAAAGAGTTAGTGGAGATCCTTCTCATAACCTGAGAAGAAGGGGTGACGTAGGAGGGTTTGCTCCGAACATCCATAAACAAATTCGTGTCTCGTGTTCTTTCTTTGCTTTCATTTCTTGTTTACTTAACCTAAAACCTCAAACCAATCATACATCTAAAACCGGTCACTCACATCCATAAAGCCGAATCCTCCTAAAAACGTCATCTAAAGTCGCAAACGTTGCTTCAACCTGAAACAGACATTTCCGCCCTTGAACCCGGTTCAAGAGTCTGTGACAGTTTGTGCAGTGCTAAGAACGGTTTTAGTCTTTAACCGGACTATCACCAAAGTAGTGTGTGTGTTGTAAGCGGCCACCCTTCCTGAAACCGGAAACACCCCGGTCCTCCAAGGGCGTCCCCGATCCTAACAAGTGGTATTCATGTTTTTGAGAGAGAGGATTTTATCTCAAAAATGATACTTGTGAATAGTGAACTTGTGAGATTTTGAGAAGGATTGAGGGTAGTTTATATAGCCCGGGGGTTCGGCTAGACTTTAATGAGGTTAAGCATGCCTGATGATGTCATCAACTAATTAATAGACTTTAACTTGTTGAAGTAACTAATGGTTATTTCCAAGGTAAATCTAATTATTACTAAGATAGCAATGATGAAAAATATCTATTGACAAGATGTGAGTCTCCCTCTCTTGATGATGGACACATGTCGTCATCTCGATTGTGGTAGACTTGTCTTTATTAATTACAGGCTTCATTTTTCAAAGTATGCATGGAAACTTAGTAAGTCATCTCAGGTTAACCGTAAAAGTTCATTTCATCAGACCAGAGTGCATATGTACTAAGCGGTTTTCCATGACCGGTTTCAGTAGGATATTTCCGTATGTGAAGAAAGGTTGATTAATGTCAACAATTGTTCAACTTTGGATTTGTTTTATCCACTTCAGCCCGGTTATTTCAACCGTATAGTAAACATACATTTGATTTGAAATAATGAAGTAATCGGATATAACCGGAGACTTCCTCCTAGTTAGCATATTTGATTTATTAATGGCCTATTTGAATATGGTTTGAGAAGCGATAGCTTCTCCCTGAACACATATCCCGGTTTTATATACAAGCATGCATTACATTAATTGATTCAGATTAGTAAGTCCCAAGATATTTCGAAAGTGAGAAAACTTAGCTTCCTGTAGCGGTTTAGTGAAGATATCCGCTACTTGTTGCTCGGTCGAGACATATTCCAGCCGGATGTGTTTCTCCTGAACATGCTCCCGGATGAAATGATGTCGAATATCGATATGCTTTGTTCTTGAGTGCAACACCGGATTGTATGTAATTGCTATGGCGCTGGTGTTGTCACAAAAGATTGGAGACTCCTTGGCTTCTATTCCGAAATCCCTTAGATGCTGTTGGATCCAGAGGAGTTGTGCACAGCATCTTCCAGCCGCTATGTACTCCGCCTCTGCGGTTGACGTTGCAACGGACGTTTGTTTCTTGCTGCTCCAAGTGACTAACCGGTCACCCAGAAACTGACAGGTTCCACTTGTACTCTTTCTGTCGATTTTGCACCCCGCGTAATCGGCATCTGAGTAGCTTATAAGGTTGAAGCTCGAGTCCTTTGGGTACCAGAGTCCCACTTCTTGAGTTCCCTTTAGATATTTTAGAATTTTTTTGGCCGCCGTATAATGAGATTGCTTTGGATTTGCTTGGAACCTTCCGCACACCCCAACAGCAAACAGGATATCAGGTCGACTGGCTGTTAAATATAGCAATGATCCGATCATTCCTCGATATGCTGTGATGTCAACGGCTTGACCATCTTCATCTTTATCCAGCTTTACGGAAGGACTCATTGGCGTAGCCGCTTCGGCACATGTGTCCATCCCAAATTTCTTCAACAGTTCGGTTGTATACTTCGGTTGGCTTATGAAGATTCCGGCTTCCATCTGTTTAACCTGAAGTCCTAGAAAGAAGCTCATTTCCCCCATCATACTCATTTGAAATTTATCAGTCATCATCTTCGAAAATTTGTCACATAATTTTGGATCGGTTGACCCGAATATGATATCATCAACATAAATTTGAACAAGTAGAATTTGTTCTTTTCTTTCAAATTTGAAAAGTGTTTTGTCTACCGAACCTATTGTAAATTTGTGATTAAATAGAAATTGCGTCAAGGTATCATACCAAGCTCTTGGAGCTTGTTTCAAACCATAAAGGGCTTTATTCAGCCGGTAAACGTGATTTTCATGTTCTGGATTTTTAAAACCTGGAGGTTGATTAACATACACCTCTTCATTTACCTTACCGTTTAGAAAAGCGCTCTTAACATCCATTTGATAAACTTTGAAATTTTTGAAAGCTGCGTATGCTAAAAATATTCTAATTGCCTCAAGTCTAGCTACAGGGGCAAATGATTCTTCGAAATCAACGCCTTCTTCCTGTTTATAGCCTTGAGCCACTAACCGGGCTTTGTTCCTCGTAACTAAACCGTCTTCATTGAGTTTATTTCTGAATACCCATCGTGTACCTATAACCGGTTTGTTTTTCGGTCTAGGGACTAGGTACCAGACTTTATTTCTCTCAAACTCGTTTAATTCCTCTTGCATTGCCAAGATCCAATCTGGATCTGAAAACGCTTCATCCACCTTTTTCGGCTCAATTTGTGATATGAAAGCAGAGTTTCCATAGTGATCCAAATTTTGTTGCCTAGTTCGGACGGGTGAGGATATGTTACCAATTACTAATTCAAGAGGATGATTTTTGTTCCTTCTGAGGTTAATCCGAGACGTGTCTACCAAGCTTTCGGTTGGCTGGTCAAGGTTAGACTGATCGGTAGGCTGAACAAAGTCAGTCCGACCGATTTCTTCAGTAGAAACTGAAGTGTCAACTTTCTGCGATAAGGCAGCTTGATCAGGCTGAATTTCAGCATCAACCGCTTGGTCTTTGACAAAGCGTCTAAAAACCGGAACCTCGTCTTCATCATCAGAATAGATATTGAAATTTTCCATTTTGTTGTGAAGGTCGAAGGGTAATGCAGTGTTTCGTTCAACCGATTCATCGAAAACAACGTGTGCGGTTTCTTCAACTGTTAAAGTCCTAGTATTGTATACTCGGTAGGCTTTACTCACAGCTGAATATCCCAACATTATTCCCTCATCGGATTTAGCATCAAAAGCGGTCAAGTAATTCTTGCCGTTATTGTGAACAAAACATTTACTACCAAAAATTCGAAAATACCGTACACTTGGAATTTGATCAAAGTAAATTTCAAAAGGAGTTTTCGAAAACCGTTTAGTTACTAAAGATCGATTTTGTGTATAGCAAGCGGTGTTGATAGCTTCAGCCCAAAACTTTTGAGCAATACCCGAATTGGCTATCATTGACCTTGCGGCTTCCTTGAGAGTTCGGTTTCTTCTCTCAGCCAGGCCGTTCTGTTGAGGAGTTCTGGCACTAGACAACTCGTGCCTAATACCGGAATCATCAAGAAAGGTAGTTAAATTACTGTTTATAAACTCAGTTCCTCTATCACTTCTAATCTTCTTCACTCGAATAGATTTTTCATTTTGTATTCTCAAAATCAATTTAATCAAGTTTGGAGTTGCTTGATTCTTAGAGGCTAGAAAAGTAACCCAAGTAAATTTAGAGTAATCATCAACAACTACCATAGTATAATGCATGCCTCCTAAACTAGTTACTTTAACCGGCCCAAACAGATCCATATGCAAGAGTTCTAAACATCTTTCAGATTGATAATTTCTTTTACTTTTGAAAGATGATTTCACTTGTTTGCCCATTTGACATGCAGCACATACTTTATCTTTTGAAAACTTAACATTTGGAAAACCGTGAACTAGATACATCTGTTTCTTCCAACTGCTAAACGCTTCGCTGTTTAGCATTGGCGGCTTGTCGCTGTGGGTCATGCTTCCCATCTTCTTCGGTTGCTTGAGTGCTAAGAACCTCGCTCTGATACCACTTGTTAGGATCGGGGACGCCTTTGGGAAGATGGGAAGCATGACCCACAGCGACAAGCCGCCAATGCTAAACAGCGAAGCGTTTAGCAGTTGGAAGAAACAGATGTATCTACATCCGATTACGTTAGATGATGAGATGAGCCGAGTCCTGAAAGAGGGACCGATCAAGATCAACAAGGAGGAAAACCAATGGACGAGTGAAGATCGGAGAAGAAGTAACCTGGACAACTATTGCATGAGACACATCTATAAGGCTATAGATAATAACACTTTGAACAAAATATCAGAGTGTGAAAATGCAAAGGAAGCCTGGGAAACGATTATTCAGATCCACGAGGGAAACGAAAGAACCAAGGAGAACAAAATCTTGGTGGCTACGCAGAAGTATGAAAATATAAGGATGAAACCGGGGGAAAACATGAAGGAATTCAGCAACCGGTTCACCAGCGTAGTAAACGAGCTACAAACACTCGGAAAGAAGTATGACAACCGAGAAGTGATCATCAAAGCTCTAAGATCGTTGCCAAGCACGTGGGATATCAAGACCATGGTGATGAGGGAGTCAAGCACCCTTGGGCAGATGAAGTTGCATGATGTGTTCGAGGATCTGAAAGCTTACGAATTTGAGATCAAGTCTCGGATCGAAGATGAAGCATCCACATCAACCGCAACAAGAGCATTGGTTACATCGGTGGAACCGGCGGCTCAAGTATCAACCGTACCGGCTCCAGTCAAAAACACCGATCAGATTACCGACGATGTGATGGCGATGCTAGCTCAGAAATTCGGGAAATTCATGAAGAAGAGCCAGCCACCATCTAATAATGATTTTAATTATAACTATGTAGATAAATCAAACAAGAGATGTTATAACTGTGATGGTTTTGGACATTTCAGGTCGTAATGTAGAAAACCAAGAAGAGACGATAGAAAACCGGAAGGAAACTATCAAGGAAACAATTATCAAGGGAATAATTATCAAGGCAACCGGTATCAGGGAAACAACTACCAAGGGAACAACTACCGGGGAAACAACAACAACCAACGAAATGACTACTGGAGAAATGATGATCAACATGCTGATGAAGGAAAGGAAATCCAAAAAGCTCTCATTGCATCCGACGGTGGAAGCGAGTGGGCGTACTCCGACAATGAAGATAGTGAAGAGAAAGTGACATGCTTCATGGGAAACGACGAAGAGGTATTTGATTTCTCTTCCGATTAATTTACTAAAGAAGATCTGGTTTCGGCTCTCAACCAAATGGTTGCTGAGTTCAGAAACATATCTGCGTACATACCAGGTCCTGTAGAAACTAAAACTGAACAAACAAATAATGTATATAATAAAACATGTGAAATCGAATCGTATGAACCGAATGAACTATTCTCAGATAATGAGGAGACAGTTCAATCGGTAACCGAAACCGACGAACGAGCAATGTACATCACGGCTGCGTGGGAGAGATCACGTCAAGCAGTGAAACAAATGTGTAATTACAAAAGACATCCGAAGTGTAGATATGGTATCGGCTATGAACCAAGTAAACAAAATGAAACAAAACAACCTAACGGGATGAAACTCACGAAAAATAATCTTCCATTTATAAAATTTGTTAAAAGTTCACAAACCGAAAATGACCTAAAACCGGAAGAAACGCTTAAATATGTAAGTCCTAACAAATCTGAAAATTGGCTTCATCCTGAGAGAAGGAGAGCCAACCGGAAACCAAGTAAACATAATAAAACCCGACATCAAAGAAGCCCATCACCACATAAGGCATTCTTGAGCAACGGCCAAGAAGTTAAGCCGAATATTATCAAAACAATAACCGGGAAAGTGATCCGACTCATTCAAGTCTAGATCCCAAAGGGACTAATCAACCATGGACCCAACTGAATGTGGGTACCAAAAAGGTATAAATAATTGTTTGTTGCAGGTTAGGAGGAGCAACCGGTTAAAGAACTCTGAATGGTACTTGGACAGTGGATGCTCAAGGCATATGACCGGAAACAAGGAGCTACTGACCGACATCAAGTACGAAACCGGAGCAGTCATCACATTCGGGGATAACTCAAAAGGTAAAACCGTGGGCAAGGGTAAGATTGTCCATGGTGACTTATCCATAAGTAATGTACTATTGGTAGAAAAACTAAGTTTCAATCTGTTAAGCATAAGCCAAATGTGTGATGTGGGCTACAAAGTTGAATTTCATAAAAACTCATGCTTGATCAAAAATCAAGATAATGACACTTTGCTAACCGGTAACCGGATAGGAAACATTTACAAAGTAAATTGGAAAACTGACTTCGAAAAACCTGTGTGTATGATAGCCGGAAATGATCCAAACTGGCTTTGGCATAAACGGTTAAATCACTTGAATTTCAAAACGATTAACTTTATTTGTTCCAAGGAACTAGTTCACGGTTTTCCAAATGTTAAGTTTTCAAAAGATAAAGTATGTGTTGCATGTCAAATGGGCAAACAAGTGAAATCATCTTTCAAAAGTAAAAGAAATTATCAATCTGAAAGATGTTTAGAACTCTTGCATATGGATCTGTTTGGGCCGGTTAAAGTAACTAGTTTAGGAGGCATGCATTATACTATGATAGTTGTTGATGATTACTCTAAATTTACTTGGGTTACTTTTCTAGCCTCTAAGAATCAAGCAACTCCAAACTTGATTAAATTGATTTTGAGAATACAAAATGAAAAATCTATTCGAGTGAACAAGATTAGAAGTGATAGAGGAACTGAGTTTATAAACAGTAATTTAACTACCTTTCTTGATGATTCCGGTATTAGGCACGAGTTGTCTAGTGCCAGAACTACTCAACAGAACGGCCTGGCTGAGAGAAGAAACCGAACTCTCAAGGAAGCCGCAAGGTCAATGATAGCCGATTCGGGTATTGCTCAAAAGTTTTGGGCTGAAGCTATCAACACCGCTTGCTATACACAAAATCGATCTTTAGTAACTAAACGGTTTTCGAAAACTCCTTTTGAAATTTACTTTGATCAAATTCCACGTTGTTTTCGATGAATCGGTTGAACGAAACACTACATTACCCTTCGACCTTCACAACAGAATGGAAAATTTCAATATCTATTCTGATGATGAAGACGAGGTTCCGGTTTTTAGACGCTTTGTCAAGGACCAAGCGGTTGATGCTGAAATTCAGCCTAATCAAGCTGCCTTATCGTAGAAAGTTGACACTTCAGTTTCTACTGAAGAAATCGGTCGGACTGACTTTGTTCAGCCTACCGATCAGTCTAACCTTGATTAGCCAACCGAAAGCTTGGTAGACACGTCTCGGATTAACCTCAGAAGGAACAGAAATCATCCTCTTGAATTAGTAATTGGTAACATATCCTCACCCGTCCGAACTAGGCAACAAAATTTGGATCACTATGGAAACTCTTCTTTCATATCACAAATTGAGCCGAAAAAGGTGGATGAAGCGTTGTCAGATTCAGATTGGATCTTGGCAATGCAAGAGGAATTAAACGAGTTTGAGAGAAATAAAGTCTAGTACCTAGTCCCTAGACCGAAAAACAAACCGGTTATAGGTACACGATGGGTATTCAGAAATAAACTCAATGAAGACGGTTTAGTTACGAGGAACAAAGCCCGGTTAGTGGCTCAAGGCTATAAACAGGAAGAAGGCGTTGATTTCGAAGAATCATTTGCCCCTGTAGCTACACTTGAGGCAATTAGAATATTTTTAGCATACGCAGCTTTCAAAAATTTCAAAGTTTATCAAATGGATGTTAAGAGCGCTTTTCTAAACGGTAAGGTAAATGAAGAGGTGTATGTTAATCAACCTCCAGGTTTTAAAAATCCAGAACATGAAAATCACGTTTACCGGCTGAATAAAGCCCTTTATGGTTTGAAACAAGCTCCAAGAGCTTGGTATGATACCTTGACGCAATTTCTATTTAATCACAAATTTACAATAGGTTCGGTAGACAAAACACTTTTCAAATTTGAAAGAAAAGAACAAATTCTACTTGTTCAAATTTATGTTGATGATATCATATTCGGGTCAACCGATCCAAAATTATGTGACAAATTTTCGAAGATGATGACTGATAAATTTCAAATGAGTATGATGGGGGAAATGAGCTTCTTTCTAGGACTTCAGGTTAAACAGATGGAAGCCGGAATCTTCATAAGCCAACCGAAGTATACAACCGAACTGTTGAAGAAATTTGGGATGGACACATGTGCCGAAGCGGCTACGCCAATGAGTCCTTCCGTAAAGCTGGATAAAGATGAAGATGGTCAAGCCGTTGACATCACAGCATATCGAGGAATGATCGGATCATTGCTATATTTAACAGCCAGTCGACCTGATATCCTGTTTGCTGTTGGGGTGTGCGGAAGGTTCCAAGCAAATCCAAAGCAATCTCATTATACGACGGCCAAAAGAATTCTAAAATATCTAAAGGGAACTCAAGAAGTGGGACTCTGGTACCCAAAGGACTCGAGCTTCAACCTTATAAGCTACTCAGATGCCGATTACGCGGGGTGCAAAATCGACAGAAAGAGTACAAGTGGAACCTGTCAGTTTCTGGGTGACCGGTTAGTCACTTGGAGCAGCAAGAAACAAACGTCTGTTGCAACGTCAACCGCAGAGGCGGAGTACTTAGCGGCTGGAAGCTGCTGTGCACAACTCCTCTAGATCCAACAGCAACTAAGGGATTTCGGAATAGAAGCCAAGGAGTCTCCAATCTTTTGTGACAACACCAGCGCCATAGCAATTACATACAATCCGGTGTTGCACTCAAGAACAAAGCATATCGATATTCGACATCATTTCATCCGGGAGCATGTTCAGGAGAAACACATCCGGCTGGAATATGTCTCGACCGAGCAACAAGTAGCGGATATCTTCACTAAACCGCTACAGGAAGCTAAGTTTTCTCACTTTCGAAATATCTTGGGACTTACTAATCTGAATCAATTAATGTAATGCATGCTTGTATATAAAACCGGGATATGTGTTCAGGGAGAAGCTATCGCTTCTCAAACCATATTCAAATAGGCCATTAATAAATCAAATATGCTACCCAGGAGGAAGTCTCCGGTTATATCTGATTACTTCATTATTTCAAATCAAATGTATGTTTACTATACGGTTGAAATAACCGGGCTGAAGTGGATAAAACAAATCCAAAGTTGAACAATTGTTGACATTAATCAACCTTTCTTCACAAACGGAAATATCCTACTGAAACCGGTCATGGAAAACCGCTTAGTACATATGCACTCTGGTCTGATGAAATGAACTTTTCCGATTAACCTGAGATGACTTACTAAGTTTCCATGCATACTTTGAAAAATGAAGCCTGTAATTAATAAAGACAAGTCTACCACAATCGAGATGACGACATGTGTCCATCATCAAGAGAGGGAGACTCACATCTTGTCAATAGATATTTTTCATCATTGCTATCTTAGTAATAATTAGATTTACCTTGGAAATAACCATTATAGTAATAATCAGAACAAAAGTCGAAATATTCAAATTGCAAGAGTGACGTACCATGACGGAAAAAACGTGTCTCGAAAGAATAAAAGAATATCGGATCCGAT
Source organism: Impatiens glandulifera (assembly GCF_907164915.1). NCBI lineage: Eukaryota > Viridiplantae > Streptophyta > Magnoliopsida > Ericales > Balsaminaceae > Impatiens > Impatiens glandulifera. Next base: position 16,705 of record NW_025918992.1, read on the forward strand.
CAGAAGCATGCGAGGAAAGCAATGATGCTTTATTGATCCGATGCTGACAACCGGTAGTGGATGTTCAACACGTGTCTCAATCTAAAAACCGGCTATGTCATCCCTTGCTCAGAGTCACCTGCATGAATGCCAGGTGTTGAGGAAGTTGAAACGTGCAAACAACCTTTCTGCATCAGGCGTGCTAATGATCGACCAATTCGCAAGAGAGAGAAGAAAGTAACCGTTGGCTACTTTCAGCTATAAAAGGAAGACGGATCGTCTTCATTAAATGCAAGTGACGGATTACGAAAACAAATCATCAAAGCATTAAATTCTAGAGAGATAAAGTTTTATGTTCTAAAACCGGTGTGTCTAAAACCGGAAGTTCTTTGTGTGTTGTTGTGTTGAGTTGTTGTATTACATCAAAGAGTGAGTTTGGTGTAACCGGCGAGTAGCGAAGTTGGGCTCGACCGGAAGTGTTGTTGTAACTCTAAAGAGTTAGTGGAGATCCTTCTCATAACCTGAGAAGAAGGGGTGACGTAGGAGGGTTTGCTCCGAACATCCATAAACAAATTCGTGTCTCGTGTTCTTTCTTTGCTTTCATTTCTTGTTTACTTAACCTAAAACCTCAAACCAATCATACATCTAAAACCGGTCACTCACATCCATAAAGCCGAATCCTCCTAAAAACGTCATCTAAAGTCGCAAACGTTGCTTCAACCTGAAACAGACATTTCCGCCCTTGAACCCGGTTCAAGAGTCTGTGACAGTTTGTGCAGTGCTAAGAACGGTTTTAGTCTTTAACCGGACTATCACCAAAGTAGTGTGTGTGTTGTAAGCGGCCACCCTTCCTGAAACCGGAAACACCCCGGTCCTCCAAGGGCGTCCCCGATCCTAACACCTGTTAACAACTTTAATGATTTCATTAGAATTACTTTCAATAGATTCATCAAAGACGATATGGAGAGATTCTTCAATAGTTAGAGTTTGTTTATTATATACTCTATAAGATTTACTAACTGAAGAATAGTCTAACATAATTTCAGCATCTTCCTTAGCATCAAAAGCAGTCAAATGATTCTTCCCATTGTTATGAATAAAACACTTACATCCAAATATCTTAAAATATGAGACTTTAGGAACACTAACATAAAATAATTTGTAAGATTTTTTATCAAAACGTTTATTAATCATTGACATGTTCTGAGTGTAGCATGTTGTGTTTATGGCCTCTGCCCAAACTGTTTGAGAGACACTTAATTCAGCAAGCGTAGATCTCGCTGCTTCCTTCAGTGTCATGTTCCTCCTTTCAGCAACCTCATTTTGTTGTGGGGTTCTAGTATTAGACAACTCGTTTCTAATAGTAGACTCCTCAAGGAAGGAAGACAGAGTACTGTTGGTGAACTCAGTTCCCTGGTCACTTCTAATTTTGATGATACTCAAAAAAAATTCATTTTGAAGTTTTTTAAGAATTTTAATTAAGTTTCCAATAGTCTAACCCTTAGAATCCAAAAATATAACTCAAGTAAATCTAGAATAATTATCAATTATTACAAGGGTATATCTAGTTCCACCTAAACTAGTGACTGGAATTGGACCAAATAGATCCATGTGCAATAACTTCAGACACCTCTTAGATTGGATATTCCTTTTACTTTTAAAAGTTTATTTGACATGTTTTCCCATCTGACAAGCAGGAAAGACCTTGTCTTTTAAAAACTTTAATTTTGGTATTTTAGAAACTAAATCATTTGAACAAATATTGTTAATGGTTTTAAAATTAAGATGATTTAATCTTTTATGCCATAGCTAGTTTTGATCATTTTTGGCTATCATTCATATAAGATTGGATATTTTATTTTTCCAGTTCATTTTATAAGAATTTCCTACCCTGCTTCCTATTAGTAGGGTGTTACCCTACTGAACCTTAACCAGGCAGGCATGTTTTTGAAAATTAACAATATAGCCATTGTCACACATTTGACTGATACTAATCAAGTTGTAGCACAACTTTTCAACAAGTAGAACATTGTTAATGGTGAAGTTACCATGGATAATCTTACTCTTACCCGTGGTTTACCTTTGTTGTTATCACCAAAGGTAATCTTAGGCCTAGTGTACTTCGTCACTTCGGTTAGAAGTCGTCTGTCTTTAGTCATATGTCTAGAACAGCCATTGTCCAGATACCAGACGGATTCCTCCAAGTTGCTGACCTAATGTACCTACAAATATATATATTTACAGCTTTTGGTACCCACATTTAATTGGGTCCATGGTTGATCAGTCCTTTGGGAATCCATATTTGGGTTATTTTGATGGATTTCTCATTTTTGTGTTGTGATTAGTGCATATGATTTAGGCTTGACGGACGTCTTCCTGCCAACAGGTGATCCGTTAACTTTAGAGGATGGTTTGTGTTGAAAGTTTCTTGACTTTTTGTGAAGTTTTGGTTTTCCAGACTTGTTGGCTTCCCTTTCTTGGGCTTTAGCCAGCTTTCAGTTGGCTTAACGTAAGTAATATCATCCTTTAAAGTTAAATCTTCAAAGCTTGGATCAATTCCTTTTTCAGTTAAACTACCCTGACAAAGCTTATCACCTTAAGCTTGCCTTTCACCGATTTTAACTTTTTATATGATTTGTCTGGGCTGCCATTGTCATATCCTAAATCAGATTTACATCCGGCAGGCCTCAGCTGACTGATTTGTTGTCGGACTGCATCCCCAGATTTCGTCTAAGAACTGACCACATAGGACAAGCGTTGGTTTATAGACGAAAGTGATTGAATCTTTTTCTTGAGCTTCTCATTCTCAGATGAGAGATCAACCATTTTGTTTTCAAAATCTTTCAGTTCAAAAATTTGAGATGAAGAGTTGTTATTAGTTTTATTTTTCAAACTCATCTCATTAAAAGAGTCTGACAAAACACAGTTAAAATACTTCAAGTTAGTCTTGTAATCACTCTTATTATTATTATTATTTGAAGAGATTGAGTTATGATTGGTCTGCTTCATGAATTTGCCAAATTTCTTCACAAATAAGGCCATGGAATCATTGATAATCTGCTCAGCAGACTTCACAGCATTGGCGGCAAGTAGCTCCTCAGCAGTCACCAGCGCCTTGGTCGAGATGGATGATGTGGATGGCTCCTCTTCATTCCTAGAGTTTATCTCAAACTCGTAGGCCTTCAGATCGGCGAACAGATCATGTAGTTCCATCTTGTTGAGGTCTTTGGACTCCCTTATGGCCATTGTCTTTATATCCCATTCTCTGGGCAGAGCACGCATAACTTTGATTACGACCTCTCTATTGTTGTATGTCTTGCCCAGTTTGGAGAGATCAATGATGATCTTACTAATTCTTTCATCAAATTCAGTCATTTTCTCTCCAGCACGCATCTTGATGTTGTCGAATTGCTGTGTGGCAACCATGAGTTCGTTTTCTTTTGTTTTCTTATTTCCCTCACATAGCTTAATCAACCGCTCCCAAATTTCTTTGGTAGTGGTGCATGTGGTAATATTATTGAACATATTATTGTCCAGTGTCTTATAGAGGATGTATTTTATCATGTTGTCGAGGTTGTTCTTCCTCTTATCTTCAGTGGTCTACTCAGACATTAGTTTCTCCTTCATCATAGGAGTGCCATCGGGGTTAGTAGTGAAGCTGGCCTTCATTATCTTCATTGGGCCATCGGTGATGACGTACTACATGTCATCATCGAGGGCATCCAAATGCGCTTGTATTCTCAACTTCTATTTATCATAGTTTTCCCTTGAGAACATTGGATCTTGTTGATGATAGACATGATTCAGGAATCTGATGATGCTTGAGAATAGAAACTTGGCTTTAATAACACTTGTTAGGATCAGTGTTGACTATAGAGAAGGGGTTCTGAATATAGTTAACAACTTTTAACTTTCGATTCGATGTTAATCCTGTGAGGGATTAAGATCTATTTCTATTCTTCACAAATCTTCGCAAGCTCTTGAATGGATTCAAGTCCGGAACTACTTGCTAGATTTGAAGCGTCATGAAAAACGAATGCAAGAAGCGGAAAGGAAATAATACACGGAGTTTTATAGATGTTCGAAGATAAAACTCCTATGTCACCCCTTCTTTTATTTCCAGAAGGATATTCACTAGAAGACTTTGATTAGTATAGAACACTACACAAATCCGGTCAGATACACAAGACTTAACAACTACCTGTTTCTGAACTCCTAGCTAACTCTCTATTGAACAGAACAACCTCTGTTCAACTTATAATACTGAGATTTCTCACAGAAATTACAGTATATTAATTATAGAATAATTACACAGTG
>NW_025918993.1:0-16004 GCF_907164915.1 Impatiens glandulifera
ATGACAAGTAGTTTGGCTGGAGATGGAACTAATGATTGGAACAAACTTTATCTAAAGATTAAAGAGCAAGAAAGTAATTCAGAACACATCCTAAATGTTTTAAGATGTAATGAACTGGAAAAAAGGCTATAGAAAAACACAACTGTTAGGATCGAGATAGCCGATAGGGGACTGGGGTCCGGCTAACGGTAATCGCTTACAACACACACACAGACTGACACTAATCCGGTTAAAGATTAGAACCATTCTTAACACTACACAGGTTGTCATAGACACTAATCCGACTTCAATGGCAAAAATGTCTGTTTCAAACTGAAGCAGATGCGCACAATTCGGACAAGGAATGTGGAATGGAGAAATCGGTTTTAGGTAAAGTAAGTTCGGTTCGGTTTGAATGAGGGTAAAGTTGGTTCGGTTAGATAGATAGAAAATGAAGAACACAAAACAGATTTGTTATGGATGTTCGGAGCAAACTCTCCTATGTGACCCCTTCTTCTCAAACAGTGAGAAGGATATTCGCTAAGGAATATTCAATCAATACACTACGATTGAGTCTTATTTACTACTCGTCGTTCATTTTACAATCACTTACACAATGATGTAATACACTTTTACAACTATTTCACTTTTATCAAAAGAATTGTATGAATTTAGTATGATTGCTTTTTCAAAGTAGATGTTGTGATTCTTTTGATTGTAAAAAACTTCTGAGAATTTTGTAAAAAAGGCTCCTTCTTCCGGTTTTGCATTTCCTTGTATTTAGAGGAGTATCATCCTCTTCTTCTTCATCGGCGAGTGAAACATTAGAATTTACAGTCGTTTGAGGATCACTTTGTTCCACCCGAGATAGAAGTTCGGTTATTTCTTTCCTTTTTCTTTTATTTGCCCGTGCCCTTGTTGTCATGTCAGTCAGCTGCTCGGTTTGTTGAGGATCTTTAGCCGTTTCGGCATCTCCCGTTTCGACTTCTTTCTGTTTTTTCCTTTTCTTCTTCATGGATTTGTCGGGCTAACCGTTCATCAGTTGTTTCAAGTTCCTTTCTTTTTCGTTCTTGTTCTACTTCATAGGCTTGGATTTTTAGAGTTGTTTCTGCATCGGCTCGGATATGCTCTTCGGTATTCATAGTCTTGACTCTTTCCAACTCCTCAATTTGAGCGGACATGGCTTGCATCATCTCAAGGAGTGGAGAGGTGGTCGACTTGTCGATTTAACTGTCTCAATCAGTTTCAAATTGATCGTGGAGGCTCTAGCTTTTGCGGCAGCCTGCCACTTGTCCATTGAGCTTTAGAAAGCTTCGAGAATGAGTCCCCTTATATCGTCCGATAGATGGGCAACTTTGTGACTTTGCACAGGAAGGGGGGAGTGAACCGATAGAGCCATTTTCAGTCCTCCTTGATCGGCTAGATTTGTTTCTGCAGAGTTAATATTAATAACGGACTTACTTGCAGATTTGGCCGATGGTGAAGCATTGCGACCGTCTTTGTCCTCAATGGATTTTGGGTGACTGTCCTCTTGCTGGTGCCCCGTCGGTCTGGATGACTGACCGACATAAAAAATTGACCAACCCGGGTAGGCATTGCAATTTGCAGACTCTCCGTTATCCAGATAATAGTCTTTAAAATCTTCTGCTGATTTTTCTTCCAACCTTGCAATCTCAGATTTAAGGCCTTCTATGATCGTGAGGGCAGTTTCATGTGCCCTCTTTTCTATCTCGGTTAGTTCCTTTTGAGAATCCTCCACCATTCTGGTTAGTGCTTTTAATCTTGTGTAAGCGTCGACTAGTTTCCCTCTAGCCAAGACCAGCAGAATGAAGTTTGTTTTCATTCTGGAGCATGTGCATGAATTTAACTTTCATTTCTGATTCTACACCAATTGTAGTATGGGCGGGATATTTCTTCGGCCACATCCTCCGACACACTAAGAAGTCAATTAACCAAGTTGTCGACTTCTTGTTTAGAAACCGGATTATTAGAGTCTGGTGTAATGTCTTGATTGTCCGCCTCCTCATGAGAAGGATTTACATCATGTCCGATTGATGGAATTTCCTTATCAGCCGGACCGGAGGGATTCTTTTTAGAGGGATTACCTCCTTGCACCGGAGGGTCTTCCATTACCATTTCTTCTTCATTTTCGGTCGTTTCTTTGGCCTTGTCTGCATCAATTATCCGGTCATCTTTATCTGTCTGACCGGGTTCAGTAATCTTGCTCGTCACCTCAGCTTCTATAGCCTGAGTGATAGCTTCCATCACTATATTGATCTGATCCGAAGTCTCTAGAGGGACTTTGTTAGTTGCAACCCCCGCAGGCTGAATGGGGGAGTTTTGGGGATTAGAGTGGTGAGATCGGACAGGGGTACTTACCAGGCCCTTTGAGATGTAGAATTTTCGGCTTTGCTTGTCGAGGATTCTGCCGGATTTAGTAGAGGGATTTGTTCGGCTACGTTTTTCTCAACGCCCAGAGTAGCCGTGGGGAACTCCACATTGAGTGGAATAGGAGTAGATGAAGCCGCGCAGTTCTCTAAGTCGGATGGTTTGGGAGACTCGGTTTTCTTAGAGTCGGTTGATGGATTCTCCGATCTTTCAACTACCAGATTTTTTCCCTTCTTGACCGAAGGCTTCTTAACCTTTGGTTCGGCTCTAGTTGCTTTCGCCTTTTTCTCTTTCGGTTCAGCTTCCTTTGGCGCTTTCTCACGTGGAGGTTTTTCGGCTCGTTGACGACTTTTCTCGATATTTTCTGAGTTCACAATTTTGGACATGGAAAGAGGGGTACCTGGTCTGGTTTGGATCCCAAGATGCTGCAAAATCATGCCGATTTGCATGGCATATCCCAGGGACCGGTTCTTTGTTCTGGCTACCATTGAACATAAGTTTTCAAACAGCACGCCCGCCTAGTCTACTTTATCTCCTCGGACGATGCTGGCCATCATCTCAAACTTTGGCCGAGTTAGATTGTCGAAGTTACCTCCTTTCCCTTGAAGGGATTTAGAGGTAATGTCAAGAAGCCACTGGAATTGGAATTCGAATTCGCTCTTCTTCCCGGTGTGCTTAACCAGTTTATCCGAATTGGATATGATCTTTTTCACCTCCACCGCTTCGGCTTCGGTTTGTTTAGTTGAGAAATCTCGCCCTTCCGAGGGTAGTTGAAGGGCCGCCGCGGACGTTTCCTCTATCAGATCGAAGGTTTGTCCGCCCATCGTGGAAGAGATCACCCTCTTCTTCAGACTTGCGTTTTCGAAGAACGTTGTAACTTCGTCTTGATGAAGAGTGAACGAACCGCCTAGAAACTTTTCCAGCCCAGATTCCTTCAAGCATGCTATCATCAATTTGATATCTTTAGTTTATTTCTCCAAAATGTCTTCGAAATCGACCTGCAAAATGTAGATGAACAGTGCATTATCACGTGCCATCATGAGTGAATAGATTTTGAAGATTTGAGAGATCTTAGAAATTTCTTAAGAACACAAGCAGTTTTTAGGAGAGAGAGTAAGCGTGAGTATTATGAATGATCCGATTTCTTTATATAGGGAGTTGGATGTGACAGTTATGTAACTGAACCGTCACGTCGTCCTAGAAAGAGGCGCAAAATTTCCTTCCAAAAGTTATTGCGGTAACTGTTTGGCGGTAAATAGTGGGCGGTAAATTAGAGCAGTAAACTAGGGGCGGTAAATTATGGGCGGTATATTTTGAATTAAGCCGGATTTTATTTTTCCGAATTTTGTTTAGCCAAAATTTGATTGTGAAGCCGAAATTTGGGCTTTAACCGAAATGTTTGACCGATTTTTAGAGGATACCGAAATTCTAATTTTAAGCCGGAATCATTAGGATAAGCAAATAACTTAAGAAAAAAACATGCATTTTATTTAAGTGAATCGCTTTAAATATGAAAAATCAATTTATTCATTTAGAGACATAGAGAAACTAGTCTGGATTTTCCAGTTTATTGTTGAGCCATCCTTGCTTCGATTCGTTGAACCCATCTTTCCAGCATTTCATCTGTCAGAATGTTAGCCAGTCTTATCAGGGTTCTGGTCCGAAGTTTAGAAGGATGGAGCGAAGGTATCGGCTGATCTAAGGGGTAAAGCCGGTCATTCTTCTATCGACTAAGATACACGTCTTCAGGTGACTGAAAATAAGAGAGGCCTAGTTAATGGGCATGCGCTGATGTATTGCTATCATAATTTCGAACACTTGCCGAGTGTAGTTTTGGTTCGGCATGTGTCCCAGGACGGACCATTGAATGATGTCCTGGAGAACTTGAATGAGGAGGTCAATATTGTCTTTCAGGTCGTGACAATCGACCGAGTAGGAGGGAGATCCAGAAAAGTTGTTGTTGAAACGCTCAACTATCTGGGGTGGGAGAAGAGGAAAGTCCGAGAATCCTTCAGATGGAAGATCGAAGAATTTTGCGAATGAATCTTCAGTAATCTGATAGAGTTCAGAATCGATGTAAGTTACGATGCTTCCATCATCCCTTATTTCAGCATTGTTAAAGAATTCGGTGACCTTTCTTCAATGCTGCAGTGAGTTTTCTTAAGGAATTTTCTCAACTCAGTCTCAATCAGCGGGTTGAAAATCATGCCTCTTACTCTTGCATCTCGGTTCGAATCAAAGTTCACAAAATGGAATTTCTGAATTGAGCATTCAACTTTGAAGATTTGATACATACACTTTTCTTGATTTTTAGAGGGGAACAGGAGGTTATGAATGGACTCGTGAGAGGATGGGTTCTTTATATAGGAGAATGGTTACAGAGCACTTAATGAGAATATTTCAAAGATATCTAACCGTTACGTATTGTCCATATTCTCACATTAAATGTTTGTTACATTTTCAAGGGAATATTTGAGAAGGTACGATGTAGACTAGCCAGCCTATCCGGACTAGTCACGTTTTTTTGAGGAATGAGCACGTCTGTTCCCAATGTTGATTTGAAAATATTCGGTTTTGAACAATTTTTCGGCTTGATTTTGTGAGAATTTGTAGCTTCTTTCTGAGAGGATGTCGGTTTCTACATAAATGTTTTTAAGTTTTAATTGTTTTTAGGCTCAAACCGAAAGAAGAGATGATTATCATTGAAGTATGATGCCGAACCGATAGTACAACAAAATTATCGGTTTAACGATTGATTAGAAAATAACCGATAGAAAGATAAAATTAATCAGTTATGTGGATAATAACAGATAGATCCTAAGATTAGTAATGAGATGGGCCGACGGCTGGTGTCTTTTTGGACTTGGCCTTATCCCATCTGTCGATCTGTTCTTGTATCCTCTCCTTTGTTAATAGCTGGTTTGAGTGGAGAGAGATACCTGAGCCGTGATAGTTGGTGAAGTGATTGAACAAGCCGCTTAGCTGCGGAGCGTAACCGGTTTGCCCTTTTTTGGAGATGATCATCTACTTCAGATTATCGAAGATAATCCGAGACCAGTTCATTGGAGTCCCTTCGGTGATGGCAACCATCATCTCGAAGATCTGTTGGGTGTATGATTGAACCTTTTCTCTGGCCAGGACGGCCTTTCCTAGGATCTCGCACAAGACCTGGTATTCATTATCCAGCGGACTCTTGGGTCCCCAGGTGTTAACTAGAGTCATAGAGTCGAAAAAATGGTGTCACATCTCATCGATGAACACTGGAGAGAAAGTGAGATCGGTGAACCCTTCAGTGGGCAACCTGCAAGTTGTTGCAAAGTCTGTCTCACTGAAGAGAAATGACTTACCGTGGACTTGAGAAAAGATGATGTCTTTATGTATCACCCTTGATATTTGAAAGAATTCATTGACTACATCGTAGTCAATGGCGTATCGGTTTTCAAGGAATTTCCTTAAACTGGAGTGTTCGATAGACCAGAAGATGCATTGGACTTCATTGTCCTCGCATTGGGCAACCTATTCAAAATTGTCTAGAAGGATTTTCTTAAAGAGATGTCTAGGAATTTTGCTTAAGTGTTTATAATGAATAGTGTTTTGAGATAGAATTAGAGATGTTATTTTAATAGCCAAGGAATGGTTGGCGTGGTTAGTGATGTCATGAAAGTAATTATTGTAGAGTTAACTTGTTTAGGTGTACAATGGTTATTTCCAATAAAAAAATAATGATGAATAACTATTTTCATTATGAAGATAAATATTTAGAAGGATTGTTAGTCTTCCTCTCTTAGTGATAGACACGTGTCTTCACTTTGATTGGGGTCTAGACTGTTTTATATTCATAGGTTAATCATCAAAGAATGCATGGAAACAACGGTCAGCTGTCCAAAGTTAGCCGAAAATTCATTTACCAAAATTATAATGTATTTTATCAATTAGTTTTCCATGACTGGTTTATTGAGATAGATTTTTCCAGTGTGAAGAAATGTCGAGTTTAGGCGACATTTGTTCAGTTTAAGGAACAAACCATCTGTTTTACCTGAGTCATTTGAACCGCTCGATTTATGTAAATGATAACTTAGTAGAATGAATTTACCAAGATTAACCGGAGCCATCTGTTAGGTTAGCATACTTGAATGTTTAATTTCCCATTGAAATGTCCGATGCGGTTTTCCAAATATTGCCCGAGCATGGCTTGAGAAGCGTGATCTTCTCCCTATGCTTATGCCCTAATTTTTCATAAAGATGTACGTTTTTTAACATATGCAAAGATGTTTAAGGCAGGAGTGGTTTACTTTCAGTAGGTCCCAAGATGTTTCGAAAGTAAGAGAACTTAGCTTCCTGTAGTGGCTTGGTGAAGATGTTAGCCACTTGTTGTTCGGTTGAGACATATTCCGGTCGGATGTGTTTCTGTTGAACATGTTCCCGGATGCAGTGATGTCTTATGTCTATGTATTTTGTTCTTGAGTGCAACACCAAATTGTATGTGATAGTTATTGCGATGTTGTTGTCACAAAAGATCGGAGATTCCTCAGCGTTTACTCCAAAATCCTTCAGTTGTTGTTGGATCTAGAGGAGTTGAGCACATCAGCTTACGGCTGCTAGATACTCTGCCTCTGCGGTTGAAATGGCAACTGGAGTTTGCTTCTTGCTATACCAGGAGACAAGTCGGTCTCCCAAGAATTGGCATGTACCACTGGTACTTTTTCGGTCTATCTTGCAGCCTGCATAGTCTACATCAGAATAACTTATTAGGTTAAAACTGGAATCCTTCGGATACCACAGTCCCACATCTTGAGTGCCTTTTAAATATTTTAAGATTCTTTTGGCAGCGGTAAAGTGATATAATTTCGGATTTGCTTGAAATATTCCGCATACGCCAACCGCGAACAAGATGTCTGGTCTGCTAGCTGTTAGATATAGAAGGGAGTCGATGATGCCTCGGTAAGCTGTAATATCTACTCCTTGACCGTTTTCGTCTTTATCTAACTTAATGGATGAGCTCATTGGGGTAGCCTCTTCGGCGCAAGTGTCCATTCCAAATTTCTTTAATAGTTCAGTTGTGTACTTTGATTGGTTGATGAAAGTTCCTGTTTCGATCTACCGAACTTGGAGACCTAAGAAGAAACTCAATTCTCCCATCATACTCGTTTCAAATCTATCGATCATCATTTTTAAGAATTTATTACACAATTTTGGATCGGTTGACCCGAAAATTATATCATCTACATAAATTTGAACAAGCAAAATGTGTTCCTTTTTCTCAAATTTGAATAAAGTCTTGTCGACCAAGCCGATAGTAAAGTGATGAACAAATAGAAATTTTGTATAAGTGTCATACTAAGCTCTAGGAGCTTGCTTCAAACTATAAAGGGCTTTATCTAGCCGGTACACGTGACTAATTAAATATGGCTTTTTAAAACCGGGAGGTTGTTCATCATAAACCTCTTCAGTTAGTTCACCGTTTAGGAAAGCACTTTTAACGTCCATTTGAAAAATTTTGAAGTTTTTGAAAGCATCAAAAGCAAGGAATATCCTAATGGCTTTAAGTCCAGCCATATGAGCAAATGATTCTTCAAAACCAATGCCTTCTTCCTGTTTATATCCTTGGGACACTAATCTGGCTTTGTTCCTCGTAACCAAACTATTTTCATTGAGTTTATTTCTGAACACCCATCTTGTTCCTATAACCGACTGATGTTTCGGTATTGGAACTAGATGCCAGACTTTATTTCTCTCAAACTGGTTTAATTCCTCTTGCATTGCTAAGATCCAATCAGGATCTAACAATGCTTCATCCACCTTTTTCGGCTCAATTTGTGATATGAAAGCTGAGTTTTCATATTCTTCCAAAAGTTGATGCCTAGTTCGGATGGGTGATGAGGGGTTACCTAATATAAGCTCAGGAGGATGATCTCTATTCCTTTTAAAGTTCGGCTCGGTTATGTCTCCCAAATAATCGGTTGTCTGATCAAGGTCAGACATATCGGTAAGCTGAATAGAGTCAAACCGACCGATTTCCTCAGTGGTCACTTACGTGTCGACTTCCTACTGTGGAGCAGCTTGATCAGGCTGAATTTCAGCATTAACCGCTTGATCATGGACAAACCATTTGTAAACCGGAACCTCATCTTCATCATTAGAATAAATATTGAAATTTTACATTCTGTTGTGTAGATCAAAGGGTAATGCAGTATTATGTTCGATTGATTCATCAAAAACAATATGTGAAGATTCTTCAACAGATACGATCCTAGTATTATATACTCTATATGTCTTACTAACGACTGAATAGCCCAACATTATTCCTTCATCTGATTTGGCATCAAAAGAGGTTAAATATTTTTTGTCATTTATGTGAATGTAACACTTACAGCCAAAGATCCTAAATACTGGATATTAGGAACTCTGTCATGGTATATTTCAAACGGTGTTTTAGTTAACCGTTTTGTAATTAAGGATCGATTTTGTATATAGTATGTAGTGTTGATAACCTCGGCCCCAAATTTTTGAGCAACACCCGAATCGGTTATCATGGATCTTGCGGCTTCCTTGAGAGTTCGGTTTCTTCTCTCGGCTAGTCCATTTTGTTGAGGTGTTCTAGCACTAGATAACTCGTGCCTAATACCGGAATCCTCAAGAAAAGTGGTTAAAGTACTGTTTGTAAATTCGGTTCCTCTATCACTTCTGATTTTATTTATTCAGATTGATTTCTCATTTTGCAGTCTTATAAACAGTTTAATTAGATTATGTGTGGATTGATTTTTAGATGCCAAGAATGTAACCCAAGTAAATATAGAGTAATCATCAACAACTACCATAGTGTAGTGCATACCACCTAAACTTGTGACACTAACCGGTCCAAATAAATCCATGTGAAGTAATTCTAAACATCGGTTAGATTGAACATTTTCTTTACTTTTGAATGAAGATTTTATTTGTTTTCCCATTTGACAAGCAGAGCAGACTTTATGTTTTACAAATTTTATGTTTGGAAAACCGTGAACTAATTCCTTAGAGCATATAAAGTTTAATGTTTTAAAGTTCACATGGTTTATCCGTTTGTGCCAGAGTTAATTCGGATCATTCCTAGCCATCATGCATAAAGAATTTTCAATTTTAGTTTTTAAGTCTACTTTGTAAATATTTCCTAGCCGATTTCCTATTATTAAAACATTGCCCTGAGGATTTTTAACTAAGCAGGCATGTTTATGAAACTCAACTATATATCATATGTCACACATTTGACTAATACTCAATAAATTAAAATGCAAGTTTTCAACTAAAAGTACATTGTTTATAGATAGGTTACCATGGACAATCTTACCCTTGCCCACGACTCTACCTTTAGAGTTGTCGCCGAAGGTGATCATTTCACCGGCTTCAAGTACAATGTCTTTCAATATTCCACTGTTTTCGGTCATGTGTCTGGAACATCCGTTGTACAGATACCATTCCGAGTTTCCTAGCCGCTTACTCCTCCTGACCTACAAAAAATAAATATGTACACCGATTTGGTACCCACATTTACTTGGGTCCGTGATTGATTAGTCCCTTAGGAATCCATATTTTAATAAGTCGGATAATTTTCCCAGTGTTAGTTCTAATTATTTTACCGGTATTCGGCTTGACATCTTGTCTGCCTATGAATGCATCATAGTGTCATGGTTGTTGATTAGTTTTACGTAAGTGTATATCGGTTTGCTTTCTTACTGGCCGGTTAGCTTTCCTTCTCTCAGGATGAAGCCATTTCTACGAATCAGTTGGTCCTACATATTTGATTTCTTTATCCGGTTTTGAATCATGGTCTGCGTCTGTGTAGGTTGAAGAGCTCTTGACAAATCTTAAGAAGGGAAGATTTCCTTTGTTTGTAGACACTCACTTTTTACCCCCCAAATTTTATAGTTTATGCTTTTAATAAATTTGAGTCTATACAAATTTTTTGAATTCATTCACAGGCTCATTGTACGATTTATTTTAAAGATGATTATTTTTAGAACAATTGAGTTTTTGAAAATAATTAATTTTGGATTATTGATAGAGTTTAAGGTAGCAATTTGTCTAAGTTACAACACTTGGGGAAATTATTATAATTTGAATATTCAAGATTGCATTTAAATTAATAACTTGGATATTTATAAATAAATAAATAAAAAAAACTTTTACAAAATATATATATTAACGATTTTTTTAATTTAAAAGTAAAAAGTTCGTTATATATGATTTTGTCATTTATAATTAGGTTAGTTAGATTAGTTTGTTAAATTATTTAAATTAGATTTTGGAATTTGATTTCTTGAATAAGTTAGTTAGTATTTTATTATAATTATAATTGTTCCTTAGAAATTGGATTAATTAATAATAATATAATTGATTTCTTTAATTGTTTATTTTAATTTTATTTCTTTTGTAGGATAAAGAGAAATGGGTCAATCCAATATCCTCATGCAAGATCCGGATCAGATTTGTGAATAGGAATAAGAAGATCCAAATCAAAGGCAAGTCAACCCGAAGTAAGGCCAAGGAAAGGATCCAATTGACGGATCCGACCGGTCACCCGACTAATGGACCGACCCATGCCCAAGATTCGACCCATGAAATCAAATGTTAAAAGAGTTAGGTGAAGGCAGCAGTCATCTTCTTGATGGTGACAGTCACAAATCTTGAAATGACGATTCTATCATGTGCGCTCAAAAGAAAATAAATGAAGTTGCAAAAAAAAAGGAGGAAGTGGCAAGAGAGAAAGTTTCAGCGTGTGAAGAAAAGATTGAAGACTTGGTTATTTTTTTAATTATAAAATTAAAATGACCAAGTATTACATCATTATTAAATAAAGATTAAATCTATTGCTTGACATTTATTGACATGTCAAGTGGAGATTGCTCCATTATTTTAAACATTTGTAAATGCTTAAAATAGTTTTTTTTCAACGGTCAAGTGTGTTAAATGGGCCTTTGGGCCCTAGGATTTCATAACTTTGCCTATAAATACCCATCTTAACACCCTAACAAAAGGTCTCTCTCTTCATCTTGACCTTCATCTTCCTCTCTCTAGGCTGCCATTTTGAAAATCCTAAGCAAACACCACTCTAGTTAAGTTGGTCACAAATTTGCTTAGGAAATCTTATACCACCCTTAACATCAAAAGAGCAGCCCCATTGTAAGCTCTTTTGTCTTTTTTTTTTTCTTCTTGAATTTGAATCTTTTTTGCTTTTCTTTTTTTTTAATTCCATATATTGTTTCTTTAAACTTTCAATTTTGATAGGTGTTTAGGATTTTTACTTTTCTTGTTGTAAATATGTAATCTAAATAAAAAAACTTAATGTATATAAAGGTCATTGACCTAAAATTTCTTCAAAACTAAAACCGGCCCTTAAATTGGCCATTTCAAAAATAAAAATATAAAACTTAAAGCCAAAACAAAGAAGCAATCTGCTTTTATTTTATTTTTTATTTTTTTATTTATTTATTTTATAATTGTTAGGATTAGGTTTTGTATGTATATAGGTGTTTATATATTTTAAAACATTGGTGGATTTATTTATTTTTTTTGCAATTTGTTCATTTGGATCACCAAGTGTTAGTTAGTAGGATTATGTCAAAACGGCACAATGAATCATATTTGTGTGTCATCCGACCAAGGAGCCTCTCCACATGAAAAGATCTGATGATTTCCCAACGTTTCCAGCACTTCAGGATGTATTTGTGCACATAAAGACCGAAGATTTCTGCACCCAAGGATAGAGGACATAGTTGCATTTATTTATTTGTTTTATTTTATTTTTTTATTTTTTTATTTATTTTCAGTTTTCTTTAGTCTTAGGGTTTGTTTGTTTGACATTTTTTATTTTGCTTAGTTAAGAGTTTGTGGTTTGATTGATCTAGGTTAGAAACAAAATTTAAAATGAAACCCTAACTAAAATTGAACCTAGCCCAAACTTAGACTTAGGATTTTCCTTAGACTTAGGACTTTTTTTTTGAATTTTTTTTTTAAATAAAAACCCAAAAAAAATAAATTAAAATTTTAGACCCATTAAATAATTCACTAAAGTTCTTGAAAATTAATCTAGACTTAGACCAATTAATTTTTGATTAATAACTTGTCTAGTGTTGATTTTTTATGATAACTTTATGTGTAAGTTATTTGCTTTATTTTTTTTCTTTTGTCTTTGTTTATTCTTTCTTTTTTGTTTATCTCATGCAAAACTTTTAAATGTTTAAAATGGAAAATTTCTAAAAAGTAAAGCGTAAGAAAGTTAAAAAAATGGCCAAAATTAATTAGTAGAGACCTTAGGGGCATTGTGGGACATAGCGTCTAAAAAATCCTTTCCCACACGTAACCAAACGTCGAACTCACATCTCATAATTTCCGAATTTTTGAAATTAGGTGGCGACTCTCTAATCGTGAGGTTAATTAATATTGAAAAAAGTAAAAAAAGGCCTATGACATACATCCCATTAAAAAACTCCCAATCTCTCTCAGATTCGACGGGAAGGTAAGATATGGAGTTGTCTATAAAGCATTATTTTTAAAACTTCAATTTTTTTCAAACATTAAAATTAATTCCCCTCACATTTTCAAAAAATAAAATTTTTTTATAGAGTGTCCCAGAATTTTCAAACTAGTTGATCAAAAATATTTTTTTTAAAAAAATCGATCACATTGGTGAGTTTCATCCCGTTGGAAGATTTTCGGTTAGCCGATTTTCTACCCTTGTAGCCGAGCCCAAACATGCATTTGGGATGTCTTTGGTAAGTAGACATCTGGATCACCGCTTCACTAGATTTCTTCCAGGCATCCATGGCGTGTTTTTCTCTTTCGTTTTCTTTGGTTAATGGTTGAACTGTCTCCTTGAGTTTTTCATTCTCAAGAGATGGTTCAGTCGGTTCATAAGTTGTGTTTATGCTAGATTCTCCGGTTTCAATGTTTGTCCGGGTCGGTAGAGTTGTTGATAATTTTTTGAACTCAGCGATCTAGTCATTGAGTGCAATAACCAGATCCTCTTTAGTGAACTCGTCACTAGAGAAGTCAAATTCCTCTTGAAAGTTAGGTACCTCTTCTTCCTTAGCCATGAAGCAAGTAACCCTTTCCTCATCGTTGTCGTATGCCCAATCACTTCCACCGTCAGAGGCTATTAGTGCCTTTCTGAATTTCTTTTCCTTCACCGTTTTGCTGGTTGTCATTCCTTTAATAGTCACTTCTCTGGTTGTCATTTCTCTGGTAGTTGCTTGCCGATTTTTGATCATCTCGTCTCGGTCTTCTGCATTCTGACCTGTAATGACCAAAACCATCATAGTTAAAACATCTTACATTGGATTTGTCGGTGTAATTATAGTTGTAGTTGTTGTTTGATGGTTGATTGTTTTTCATTAATCTTCTAAATTTCTTTGCGAGCATGACCATCACATCATCGCAGATCTGTTCAGGATTCTAGACTGGTGCTAGATCGGCTGAAACAGGAGCCACTTTTTCCACCGATGTCATCAATGCTCTGGTTGCGGTTGAGGTTGAAGCTTCATCTTCAACCCGAGATCTCATCTCGAACTCGTACGCTTTCAGATCCTCAAACACGTCATGTAGTCTCATCTTCCCAATGTTACTTGATTCTCGCATCACCATGGTTTTTATTTCCCATGCACTTGGTAAGGATCTCAATGCCTTAACAATTACTTCCTTGTTATCATATTTCTTTCCAAGTGTGTGCAGCTCGTTTACCACACTAGTGAACCGATCACTGAACTCCATCATGTTTTCACTTAGCTTCATTTTGATATTTTCATACTTTTGAGTTGCCACTAGTATCTTATTTTCTTTTGTCCTTTCGTTTCCTTCATGGATCTGGATGATTGTTTCCCAGGCTTCCTTTGCACTCAGGCAATTTCTGATTTTGCCGAAAGTGTTGTTGTCTAGAGATTTGTAGATGTGCCTTATGCAATGGTTGTCCAGGTTATTTCTTCTTCTATCTTCAGTCGTCCATGCGTCTTTCTCCTTTTCAATCTTTATCGGTCCATCTTTCAGGATGGTGCTCATCTCATCATCCATTGTAATCAGATGAATGTACATTTGAACCTTCCAGTCACCGAATGCCTCATTGTTTAGCATCGGGGGCTTCTCATTGTGAGTCATTTTTGCCAGCTTCTTTGATTGCTTGAGTGTTAAGATTCTTGCTCCGATACCACTTGTTAGGATCGGGATAGACGATAGGGGACCGAGGTCCAGCTAACGGTAATCGCTTATAATACACACACATAGACTTGCACTAATCCGGTTAAAGATTAGAACCGTTCTTAACACTACACAGGTTGTCACAGACTCTTAAACCGGGTTCAAGGGAGGAAATGTCTATTTCAACCTGAAGCAGCTGCTCACAATTCGGTCAAGGAAGGTGGAATGGAGAAATCAGTTTTAGGTAAAGTAAGTTCGGTTCGGTTGGAATGAGGGTAAAGTCGGTTCGGTTAGATAGACAGAAATTGAAGAACACAAGACAGATTTGTTATGGATGTTCGGAGCAAACTCTCTTACGTCACCCCTTCTTCTCAAACAGTGAGAAGGATATTCACTAAGGAATATTCAATCAATACACTACGATCGAGTCTTATTTACTACTCTTCTTTCACTTTACAATCACTTACACAATGATGTAATACACTTTTACAACTGTTTCACTTTTATCAAAAGAACTATATGAATTTAGTATGATTCAGATTTATTTTTCAAAGTAGATAATGTGATTCTTTTGATCGTGAAAAACTTCTTAGAATCTTGTGAAAAAAGCTCCTTCTTTAGTAGTGCTTTGGCTTCCTTTTATATGGGAAATATGACAACGGTCATATTTCCCTTTCTTGAGCTAATTGGTCACAGATAGCCGAGTCGGTCAGAGTAGGTAGCTTTACTTTTTGTACACATGGCAGCCATGCATGAGGCGGCTTGCCTGCACCGTGAAGATTGCTTATTATCTTAGACAAAATCTGCAATCAATAGATTGCCGCATTCTTTATCTCCGAATCTTCTTCTGCATATTCCTAAGAAATATTCATTACGACATCTTCAGATTATTTATTTTGAATAATCTTCTCGTTTCCTTTAAGATCTTCAACACATTGCACCAACTGAACATTTTCGGTTGGGCTGTTCTGTCCGGGCCTGAAGCTGAGCCGAACCGGTTCAACTTTGTAACCGATTATGTTTAACTGAGGTTAAGTCCGGTTGGACTTCTTGTTTTGGCCAGTTTAATGGGTTTAGCCGATCGGGTTTACTCGATTCGGTTTGAAGGTGTTCCTACACATAAGATTAAGGATGGATTAAGTTCTCTGGATAGTCAATAAATTAACTATCTTAATTTTTCTAACAACAACAATTGACAAAAAGATGGAAGAATTAATCAACAAAGAGAGAAATCGTTGGAAGTTGATATTAACTCGAATAATTGAGAGTGAAGTATCTTTCTCGAAATAATTTGTCGTTATGTGGGTCTAGTGAGAAGATTTATGAGAATAATATGGATTGTTTTATCAACTTATTGAATTTTTGCGGAATTTGATCCTACTATGAATGAACACCTTCAACTTATGGAAAATAAAAAGATTCACAATCATTATCTTAGCCACAAAATTCAAAATGAATTGATAAATTTGTTGGCG
>NW_025918994.1:0-42998 GCF_907164915.1 Impatiens glandulifera
AATCTCCCACTTGGAGACTAACTTCATCATCTCTCGATCGGTAGCGGCTTTCCATCTAGTGTCTTAACGAAGAAGACCAGCTGAAGTCGCACACAACTTCGGTTTCTCATTTATCACAACTTTCATGAACATATCAACAAAATTCTCACTCCAGAAAATCTTCTCAAGAGCTAATACTCCATCTTCAAAAGCTGACCGTATGAATTGATAACGAACCTGTATATGCTTTATCCTTCCATGATAAACTGGATTATTTGTCAAATGAATGACACTCTGATTGTCGTATCGCAACACACTTCCCTCGTAGTCTTGACCCAATTCTCACAAAAAGGTTGTAATCACATCATATCCTTAGCAGCCACTGTCATAGAAACATACTTTTCCTCACAACTAGAAAGAACAACAATATTCTACAATTTTGAAACTCAACTGATTGTAGTACCTACTAGAGTATAAATGCACCCTATTGTGCTCTTCCTACTATAAACATCACAAACATTGTCTGTATCAACATATCCTTCCGAACCCATATTAGACTATCGAAAACACATAGCGGGACCTATACTTCCTCTTAAGTATCGTAGTATCCACTTTACTTATTCCCAATGTTGTCTACCTATGTTGCTCATGAATCTGCTAACAACTCCCACTACATGTGTTATGTCAGGTCTTATGTAAATCATCGCATACATAATACAACCAATGACAGAGGCTAATGTAACAGTGACCATGTAATTTTTCTCCCACTCAGTTGCCTTCAACTGATCTTTAGATAGCCTGAAGTGACTAGATAAGGCGGTAGTAATTAGTTTTGCATCATACAAGTTAAACCTACTAAGAACTTTCTTCACAAATTCTTCTTGTGAAAGCTTGAGAACTTCTTCATCCCTGAAAATTCTCATCCGAAGGATTTATTTTGCAGCACCCAAATCCTTCATTACAAACTTTTCAGACAACTCTTTCTTGATCTTGTTAATCTCATACAAGCTTGCTCCAGCAATCAACATGTCATCAACGTAGAGGAGTAGAATATTTTATGATTTATCAAACCTATTGATATATCAGCAATGATCAATTTCACGCCTCAGAAAATTGTTACTTTTCATGAAGTTTTCGAACTTCTTGTACCATTGCCTTGGAGCCTGTTTCAAACCATACAGACTCTTTTGAAGCTTACACACAAGCTCATATTTTCTTTTGATTTCAAATCCTTCTGGTTGTCGTATGTAAATATCTTCATCTAAATTACCATGAAGAAAATCAGTTTTGACATCCATTTGTTGAAGATGAAGGTCTTCTTTAACAATCAAACTCAAAATAGTTCTGATTGTCATCAATTTAACTACTGGACATAAGATCTCATTGTAGTCAATACCTTCTTTTTGTTGAAATCCTTTCACAACCAATCTTGCCTTGTACCTCATGATTTTATCATGTTCTTCTTTAATCCTGAAGATCCATTTGTTGTGAAGTGATTTCTTTTCCTTTGGTAGCTAAGTGAGCTTCCAAGTCTAATTCAACATCAAAGAGTCCATCTCATCTTTCATCACATACTCCCACTTAACCAATTTATCAGATTGTATTGTTTCCTCATAGCATTCAAGTTTACATATATCTGTCAACAAGATATAGTTTAGAGATGTAGACCACTTCTCGACTAATTTTCGATTCCTTGACGATCTTCTCAACTGTATAACCGATGTTTGTTGATTTGCCTTGGGGACACATTCTCAACGATTTCATCTTCATCAATACACTGTTCTTCTTCGACAGTCGGTTTAAATTTAGATGAAAATTCTCTCAGATCGACTTTTCCAGTCTCTTCCAACTTGGAATCACTATCTAATGTCTTCCCAACACAATCTTTTTAGAGAACCTGTTCAGTGAAGATAACATTTCTACTATGAATGATCTTTCGATTTTGATTATCCTATAAACGATAAGCAAACTCGATATCACCATAACCAATGAAAAAACATTTATCAGACATTGGATCAAGCTTGCTCCTATAACATTCATTAATGTGAACATATGGTAAACAACCAATCACTTTCAAATAAGAAAGTTTTACTTTTTCATTGCTCCAGATTTCTCCAGGAATTCTAAATTCAAGAGGAACAAAGGGTCTCATATTTATCAAGGAGGCAACAATATTGATAGCATCTGCCTATAAAGTTTTAGACAACCCTGCATGAATATCATGCTCCTGAAATGTTGGTTCAATGTTCGATTCATTCGTTCAGCTACACCATTCTCTCGTGGCATTTGGGGAACAATTCTCACCATACTAATCCCATTCACAGCACAATACTGTTTGAAATCTGAATTGATATATTCACATCCATTGCCAAATCTCAAGCACTTAACTTTCTAACTTGTTTCATTTTCAACCAAAACTTTCCACTTCTTGAAAATAAAAAATACTTCAGACTTGTGGTTCATAAAATATACCCATACCTTTCTTGTTGAATCATCTATAAACGTCACATAGTATTGTGATCCGTCAATAGAAGAAATATGTGTAGGTCCCCACACATAAGTGTGTACAACCTCTAGCCTTTCTTTCTTGAGATCCTTCTCAATCTTTAAGAAACTCACCCGTTTCTGTTTTTCAAGAATGCAGTTTTTATATAACCGATGTTCAACAAACTTCAGTTCTAGAAATCTGTCCATTCTTCAAAAGAATTTTTATCCCTTTTTCGCTCATAAGGCCCAACCTGCAATGCCAAAACTAACCGTTCTTCGAGTTATCAACTACAACAGCAAATGTTTCTCTACAAATTGAAGTCGTGTATAACGTTACTATTTTGTGACCTCAAGCAACAAATATTTCTCATTTGGTCACCTTTCATGCACCATTTCTTCAACTGAAATTGTGACCTTCTTCATCAAGTTGTGTAATAGAAATCAGATTGCGCATTAAACCTGTAATGTGTCTCACCTTATTAATCTTCCAAACTGAAGAATTTTCCATCTTTAATTTATTGTCCCCCAATGCCAACAATATCTAGTGGCTCACCATCTGCGAGATAAAATTTCCCACAGTTTCCAACCACATAATTCTCCATTAATTCTTTGTGGGCAGTGGTGTGGAAAGACGCTCTCGAGTCCAAAATGAATCTATCGGGTTATCAACATACATAAGTAATGCATCAGTGATAGTTTCTATAACAACATTAGCTGCAACATTTTTATCATCACCACAATTCCAACACTCAAATATCCGCCCAGACTTGGAATGACTCCTCCTGTTCCTTAACATAGATTTTCTTTTACCTCGGTTGAAATTTCTATCATTACTTATGCCAATATTTTCCACATTCAGAGCAAAACCTTTGAACGTTTCACCAATATCAATTTGATGAACCTCTTTAGCAAAAATATAATCTTTAACTTCAACAAATTTCTGTTTAGCATTTCTAACTGAATTACTAATTACTGCCCTCATAGGTTCCCAACTATTTGGTAGAGATGCTAACAAAATCAGGGCACTAACTTTGTCCCCAAAATCAATCTCAACAGATAGTAATTGATTCACAATTGTATTGAATTCATTCAAATGAGTAATGACAGAAGTATCATCAGCCATTCTTAAGTAAAAGAGTCTTTTCATTAAGTGTACCTTATTGTTAGTAGATAATTTCTCATACGTATCAGAAAGAGCTTTAATCAGACCCATGGTGGTCTTCTTCTTTGCTACATTGTGAGCAACCGTCTTGGCTAGCGTCAATCGTATAAATCCCAAAACCTGTCAATCAAGGAATTTCCATTCATATTCATCCATCTTCTTTGGTTTCTCAATCAAAGGAACATAAATCTTCTTTTCATAGAGATAATCTTCAATCTGCATCCTCCAGAAGGCATAATCTGTCCCATCAAATCTTACAATCTCATTTCTTATACTATTCTCGTTTGCCATCATTTCTAATGCTCCGATCTAGCCTAGTAGCTCTAATACCAGTTGTTAGGATCTGTATCTCCCAAATCTAACCTACTTGAAATGATTTGTAAAAACGCAAGAAAGAAGAACACAAGAAGACATAGATTTATAGTGGTTTACTCAAATTGAGATACGTCCACTTCATCCGCCACCAGATTTCACTATGAAGAAGAATAAGGAATATATAGTTTTTGCCTCAAACTTTATCTCTCTAGAATTTTGTCTTACTTATGTAAACCCTTACTAATCACATATTTATAGGGTAAACATTCAAGTAATATCAAAGTTTAAACATCTTTTAAATTAATTATGTTTAACTAATTTAAACCGAGTTTCAACCAAATTTTTATTTGGCCCCATATTATTTAAAATTTGAATAAAATTAATTAATTTTACATAATTAATTTCAAAGCTTCAAGGTATTATTTTTAAAATCTTTTAAAACAATGTTTTCTTTTAAATGAAGCATGGTACACAACCAATGTTGAAACGTGTTAGGATCTAGATCGCGGCTGGGGAACCGGGGTCTGGCCGGTTAGCGCGTCTCACTCAAAGGTTGGTGATTAATCCGGTTAGAGATTAATACCGGGGTTTCAATACTACACAAACTGTCACAAACCCTTGAACCGAGTTCAAGCGCGGAAGTGGTTTGTTTCAGGTTGAAGCAGCACACACACTGGACGGACAAAACCGGGTTTAGATTAGGTCGGTTTGAAGTTGGGTGGGTCGGTTTTGGGACTTAGTAGGTCGGTTTAAGTGGAATCGGCTAGAGTGTTAGGACGACAGAAAGTAAATAACAAGGCAGAATTTTATGGATGTTCGGAGATAAACTCCTACGTCACCCCTTCCTCTCGAAACCGCAAGAAGGATATTCACTAAGGAATACACAAACACAATCCGATCGAGACTTATTTACTGCTCGATAACACTCGTACAATTCTCACCGAAATTGTAATCACACTTCAAATACACACTTAAGCTCTAAATCTTGTAGAGAGATAAACTTGCAATAAATCTTAGAGCTTGTAGTTGGTAGAACTTATGACCGTTTTTCACTTGTTGCTGGAGCTTGGTAACCGTACGATTAAAACTTGGGTAGTTGAAATCTCTTAGAACTGCATTTACTCCTCTTCAGCTCCTTCTTTTATAGGTGAAATGTGCCAACAGTCACATTTCATTTCCTTGAGTTTGATTGGTTGAGCAAAGGTTCAGTGATTCAGACCTGGCAGTCTTGGCTTCAGACCTGGCGGTCTAGGCTTCAGTGTGTAGGTCAAACCGGCTAGGTTTGTCTTTTACTCAATATGGTAACTGTCGGTTGGACAGTTGCTTGTACCTGGAGGATTGCGTCTCTGATTTATCCTGGAGTAGAAAGATCCTGCCGGACGATCTTTTGCAGCCTGCAGATTATCTTTAGACTTGTATGAATATGGAAATGCTAAAGTCTGTCCCTTCGGTATCATCCTCAACAGATACTCGAAGTATCTATTTGTACTGGTCGGTTGTTTATGTTAACCGGATGACTTCCGGTTTTTCCATGACTTCAGATTGACCGAATGTTCAATGATTTTGGCCTTTTGATTTGATCGGTCTTGTCTTCTTGTTCGGTCAGTTTTTTTTTGTTCGGTTGGGTTGCTTGACAGGTTGAGTAACTTGACCGTTCCTGCACAAGAAGTTTGTTTTTGTTAAGTTCTATTTAACCGATCTAATTTTATCTAACAATTTCTCCCTTTTTGATTATTTTATTTAAAATATTCAAAACTATGTAAGAATGCAAATGTAGGCCGGTTGTTTTTAAGAGTTTGTTTGGACGGATTTTTGGAAACTGACTTGGAAGAAATTTTCGAAAAATTTTGGGAGAATTTTGAGAAAAATTTTGGAAATTTTTTATATTTTATCTAACAATTTCTCCCTTTTTGATTATTTTATTTAAAATATTCAAAACTATGTAAGAATGCAAATGTAGGCCGGTTTCCAAAAATTCTTGATATATATATATGAAATATACTAAGGTAAAAATACTTTATATATATAAAACCGAAGTAAACATAAGTAAATAAAGTAAATAAAGCCCCTATTTCTTCGATCTGGGCGGCAAGAATTTTTCCAGCTGTTCATTTGTTGCTTTTCCCTTGACCGCTGGAACCGGCCTGGATGAGGATCCTTGACCGCCTGAAGTGCCGGTGAAAGGAGAGACTGGTAGAGCGAACGATCTAAATGGGACCGCATCGAGACCCCGCTGTCTTCTGAGCTGTGGCTCGACTTCTTCCTCGAAATCTTCATCGGCTTGCAAAACCGGGTTGAATGAAGGATCAACAACCGTATCAGTAACTCTGTCCAATAGTGTCGTGATTGCTGCCCTCTTTGAAGGAGCCTTCCTTTTTCGTGTAACCGGAGCGGAAGGGGAAGCAACCACTTTGGACTTCTTGTGAGCCTCGGCGAACTCATTGTATGTTTCCTGTTGGACGAGTAGCCGAATAGCATCTTTATTTAATTGAATTGCTATGGCCGATGCACTGTTCTCGATTGTTTGCATATGTCCGACCAGGTTCGCATCTGCCAGTACCGTTTCCTTCTGAATCCGGACCTGCTCGTCCAGGGCATCTTGAAGCTTCTGGGCCGCGAGAGAATTTGCCTCCTCAAGTGCCTTATTGGCAGCCAGCTTTGCCTCTATTAACTCCGCCACCTGTCCGGTGACCGCTTTTAGATCGGCTTCGATCTTGGCATGTTTTTCTTCAAGCGTTACCACCCTCTCAAGTGTAGAGCCGGCTTGGGTACCGGATTGAGCCAGGTCCTCATCAACCTTCTTCAGCCTTTGATCGGTTGTTACTTGAGATTGTTCCATCATACCGACCTTTTGGCTGGCAAGAGCGAGGTCGGTCACCAGCTTCGTAGTTGTCTCCTCCAATGCCTTAGTTCTGTCAATGTAGCCGCTGAACAACTGATCTGTATTGCCATAATTTTCTTCAACGGACGTGATCCGGTCGACTGCGGATTTGAGCTCCTTGTTTGTCGACTCAATCATCTCGACTGATTTAGCCGCGGTTTCTTTGATCTTCTTTTGCCACGGCCGGATCGCGGTATTAACAAATTCCTCGATGAGGTTCTTTACCCTATCTTCCATTATAGCCGGTATCGAATCCCCGGTTTGAACAGATACTCGCTGGTCGGTGAGCGGTGTACCCGTCCTGAGTTCGGTCATGTTGATTTTAATGTTCCGGTGGAGGAGAGGAATGCTCATTTTCGGTCGGATTCAGACCGCTCTCATCCTCAGGTGGGGATCTGGAGAAGTTCGACATCTCTTGGTGCTCGGGCTCCGCTTCTAACTGTGCCATCTCCTCGGTCAGTTCCCGTTCCTTGACCGCTAGCAAGTCTAACACCAATAGCTCAAATTGAGAGTCCGGTGTCCCTGGAATATGCTTTTCTTAGAGACGTCGAATGCGTTCGATGATCCCCAGTAACCGAGCATGCGGTTTGACCATCCTACTTTGTCCTAGGGCGGTCATGACGCTCTGAGCCTTTGTGAGGCTGACTACCTCCTCCTCCATCTCAACCAGCTTCTCGAATTTCTGGTCAACAGTGAGACCCGGTAGCATGTTTTTGTAGAATATTTGATGCCGGTGCAGGGCCCATTGATAGTAGACGTCAGTTGCTGCGTGAGCCTGCTCATGAATCTCTTCCATGATTCTGCTGACGAGGTCCTCGGCCGTTTGCCAGGTGTGTTCATCCGGGGATTCATCTTCCTCCCGAAGTCTGTCCGAGCCGGCATCAACATCATCATGTCGGACCGATTGATCTTTGACCATTGGTCCCTTCCCTTTACCGGACTGATCTTCTCCGGTGTGTTGTGAAGCGGTTCGGCCCGAGCTGGATGCCGAATTGTTAGTGTTGAGGGTGTCGGACCGCGGATTAGCCGATCCGGTTGGTTGTTTATCCCCCTTGGTTCCGGATTTTTCTTTGACCAGAACCGTTTTCTTACTAGCTCCTTTCTTCTTTCGGCCGCTTGTAGAACCGGAAGCCTTCTTTTTGCTTTGTTTGTCCTCCGATTTAATGAATTGATGAGATTTTATAACTTTGCTGGGGGCGAGGAAAACACCAGGGCCGGTGTTAATGTTGAAGTGACGCATCAGTTTACCGAGTGGGATGGCGTATCCCCATGACCGATTGGATGTCGGATCCACCATCTCACATAAGTTTGTGAAAACCACCTTCACCCAGTTGATTTTGATGCCGTTGACCAAACCGGCAATCATTTAAATCTTTATCCGGGTGAGGCTGTCAAAGTTGTCTCCTCTCGCTTGAACCGATTTGGTGAAGATATCGCACAACAGTCTATATTCCGGTTTAAGAGATGATTTCTTACCGGATACCGCGATAGGGACCACTGTATCCGAAAGATCCCGGCAAGCCGCCTGGAAGGTTTCCTCGTCTGTGGCCACCGAGAAGTCGCTCCCCTCGGATGGTAGATGCAGTATTTCAGCAACCGACTCCTTCGTAAGTGTGAGCCGTTGTCCACATATAGTTGCGATGATTGTTTCCTCGGTAAGAATGGCGGTTTGGAAGAATTCGTTGACCGCATCCTGATATAAGACGAATGACCCGTTCAGAAAGTGTTCGAGACCGGACTCGGAGATCTGGGTTAGCACCCGCTTTTCCTCCGCCGAACCGTTCGCCCGAACTTCATCGAAGTCGACTTTGACGATGTGTTTGAACAACACAGATTCGCGACCTATTGAAGCTTGAATAAATCGAAGGGTCGAGGGATTGAAAGTTTTGAGAGGTTTGAGAGCTAGAGAGAGAAAACCGATTCGCGTGAGAGTTAAAGAAAATGGCTAAGGACCCTATTTATAGTCGCGGGTTGGAATTCCAACCACTGCAAACCGTCACATTAGTATTGGGCGGGAATTTTCCTTCCAAAGGCTTTGGGCGGGAAACGAGAGGCGGGAGATTTGAGCGGGCTTTTGATTGCAGTTATTTAACCGACGATGAAGCGTTTTGTCTTGTAACCGTTTATTAAGTGAAGCGGTTATTTAACCATGAGGATGCGGTTATGTAATTTGACCGTTCTATTTACGAGACGGTTATTTAACCGGAGATGACTAGAATTACGTTTAACCGGTTTGAATTTTTAGACTGATTTTTAATTTCGCAATTCCGAACCAAATTTTGGACTTTACTAAATTTTGAGCACATTGATTTAAGTGATCATTTCATTAAGAAAATTAGATGACATATAAGATACCGATACAGAATCGGTTTACAGTACATAAAGGAACTACCATTCTATTGAATCTGTCCACCACCATTTCCTTGTGGAGGACACTTGAGAAGCACACCGGGGTACCCGGTCCAAGATGTTGATTGTGTGTACGGAGGAACCTGCTAATGTGAGGAGCATACCCGAAAC
Organism: Impatiens glandulifera; assembly: GCF_907164915.1. Classification (NCBI taxonomy): domain Eukaryota; kingdom Viridiplantae; phylum Streptophyta; class Magnoliopsida; order Ericales; family Balsaminaceae; genus Impatiens; species Impatiens glandulifera. Next base: position 9,345 of record NW_025918994.1, read on the forward strand.
CTTTCTATGTCTCGACCATTGTCTTCAGATTATTGAATATGACCGATGACCAGTTGATGGGGGTGTTGCTGATGATGTAGGTCATCATATCGAAGAGTTTCGTTGAATAGTGTTGATTCGGAGATTGACAGATAATGGATCGGTTGACGATCTCGTGAAGGAGTTGGATGTGATGGACGAGGCGGGTTTTCAAACCGTGGGTCTCCACCGGTACTTCGGTTCCGGAGAAAAAATGCGCATAGTCAGTCGCTGCACTGCCCACCCGGGATGGGAAATCAGAGAACCCTTTTAGTGGGCAGTCTGAACATTCAGGAGAATTCGTTTTCGCGAAGAACATTGTGGTGATTTATCACCATGGAGATAATGGCATCATCGGATATGATAGCATTTCTGAAGAATTCCATTACTTCTGGAATGAAAACGGGTCCGGCTTCTTCGAGAAAATCCCGAAGGCCGGTGTCGATTAGGGATTCAAAGAGGACTTCATTTACTTCAATATCCTCAATCGTGAGGACGGAGTTGAAGTCGATGCATAGATAGTTTCTTAGTGTGCGGTTCGACATTCTTTCAAACTTTTCCAAGAGAGAGAGAGTTTTAAGAAATTTTGATTTGTTTGAAGGTATGATGAATTGATAAGGTGGGGTTCCTTATATAGATCTGAAATTGGAGGGAAAATAGGGGCATTTAATGCTGAAATTTAGTTTTGTCTCATTTATGAAGGGAATATTTATGTTTCCAAAACTCCTTGGGAAGGAGTTACTTTTGACCGGTTGCGGAGCTCGAGGTAGAGAATCTAGTTAGAAAGTAACTAAGTTTGTGTAATTTCCCATGTAGTTGGAAGTTGAAAGTTACTTTTCATTTATGATAGAGAAATAAAGGAAACTGAAAGGGACATATTTGAAACCGAAAAGAAACAAAGTCTAAGCCGAAATGATCATATCGATACAACCGGTTCGTGCAGCAAAATGACCGGTTGTAGGAAGGAATGACTTAATTGCCGGAGGAGTTGAGGTATCGGTTCTTCCTCTTCCATGCCTTCTCGAACCGCTCATAGAATGAGTCGGCAACTTCCTTGGTTATGACCTAGGCCTGATTCAGTCCTTCACCCGGACAAAGTGGAACACTGAGTTCCATGAGTAGGCAGCTGATCTGAGGAATAAGGCCGGTTTGGCGGATGCTGATCATCTAGATTAGGACATCGAATAACACCCTGAACCAGTTGACCGGCGTATCTGTTGTGATAGCGGCCATCATATTGAAAGCTGTAGCACAGTAGGTGTTGGTCACATCCTTGCCTAGGATGCCACGACCGATGATATCATTGATTAGCTGGTATTCAGCTCTTAATGATGATCTGGCACCGTGGTCATTGTCCAGAGGGTTTGACCGAGAGAAGCTTAAGGAGATTTCGGCTTTCAGTCCGGCCGGGACGTTCAGATCAATGATCCATTGCTTCGGAAGATCGAAGCATCTGGCGAAATCACTTTTCGAGAAATCAAACACGGTCCCTCCGACCCTAGATTGAATGAGGGTGTCGAAATGAGGGGTACCACGGAAAACCCTGACGTTATAGAAGAACTCTAGGACGGTTTCTGGAAAGATGACATGTTTGTCATCTAGGAAGGATTTTAGACCGGTATCTTCAAGTGACTTGAGCATTTTGAAGATTTCATAGTGCTCTGTACTTTGAGCTGAGTCGAAATCAACTTGAAGGATGTTTGGAAACTGAGACATTTTTGTCTTAGTGAGAGGATAAGTTGATACTTGTGAATATTTTGTCTAATGTTTGCCTAAGTTATATATTAGTAGAGGGATGATAGTATTATCTAGTGGGTGACAGTTAATGTACTCTATTGACCATATGATAAAACAAATTGCATGAAATAAGCATGTCTACAACCTAGAATGTGAGTCATAGATCTGGACGGTGAAAGATATCATATCTTCACGTCTTTTGAGTTATGACAATTTTTCTTTGAAAATATATCTTTTCAGAACAGATAAACCTAAACACAGATAATTATTCCATTTTTGTTCGGAAGCCAAATAATTCGGAGTACATTATTTCCAAACCGGTCGGTTTTCAGTCAATCGTTCCGATGCGGTTAATTGGTGCATGCACTAAGTAACCGGTCGGTTTACTCTAACTGATAGACAAAGCGGTTCTTCAATAGGTACCTTGGTGAATTTGGAATTCGATAATTTAGGAGGAACTACCGATTTTGTCTATCCGAACCGATTTTCTCTTTTAGACATTTCTAAGAGATAAGCTGATTAAAATCGGTTAAGCCAAGTATGTTTCTGAAGTGAGAAAACTTAGCTTCCTGCAGAGGCTTTGTGAAGACATCGACTACTTGTTGTTCTGTTGATACGTATTCCAGCCGGATATGTTTCAACATGACATGTTCCCGGATGAAATGATGCCTTATGTCGATGTGTTTGGTTTTAGAATGTAGAACCGGATTGTAAGTGATTGCTATGGCACTTGTGTTATCACAGAATATTGGAGACTCTTCGTCTTTGATACCGAAATCTTTCAGTTGTTGTTAGATCCATAGAAGTTGTGAACAACAACTTCCGGCTGCCAGATATTCAGCTTCTGCGGTTGACGTGGCAACCGATGTCTGTTTCTTGCTGTGCAATGAAACGAGCCGATCTCCTAGGAATTGGCATGTTCCACTGGTATTTTTTCTGTCAACTTTACAACCTGCATAATCTGCATTTGAGTAACTTGTGAGGTTAAAAGATGAGTCCTTTGGATACCACAGAACGACTTCAGGAGTTCCTTTTAGGTATTTCAAGATTCGCTTTGCGGCTATGTAATGAGACTGTTTTGGATTAGCTTGGAATCTTCCACACACACCGACCGTAAATAGTATATCCGGTCTACTTGCTGTCATGTATAAGAGAGAACCGATGATTCCTCGGTAAGCTGTCAGGTCTACTACCTGACCGTCATCATCCTTGTCCAATTTGACCGATGCGCTCATTGGGGTAGCGACTGAGGAGCATGTATCCATCCCAAATTTCTTTAGAAGTTCCTTTGTATATTTGGGTTGACTGATGAAAGTTCCTCCATCGAGTTGCTTAACCTGAAGGCCTAGGAAGAAGCTTAATTCTCCCATCATACTCATTTCAAATTTGTTAGTCATCAAGGTTGAGAATTTATCACATAGCTTAGGATCGGTTGAACCGAAGATGATATTATCTACATATATTTGAACAAGTAGGATATGTTCCTTTTTCTCAAATTTAAATAGTGTTTTGTCCACCGAACCGATGGTGAAATCATGTTTTAACAAAAATGCGGTTAGTTTATCATACAAAGCTCTAGGAGCTTATTTTAAACCGTACAATGCTTTATTTAAGCGGTATACATGATTAGGAAGGTCAGCGTTTTTGAAACCGGGTGGTTGTTCAACATATACTTCTTCACGTAGTTCACCATTCAAAAATGCACTTTTGACATCCATTTGAAAAACTTTAAAATTTTTGAAAGCAGCAAAGGCCAGAAAAATCCTAATAGCTTCAATCCTAGCTACAGGGGCAAATGATTCTTCAAAATCAATGCCTTCTTCCTGTTTGTATCATTGTGCCACTAATCTGGCTTTGTTCCTCGTGACCAAACCGTCTTCATTGAGTTTATTTCTAAATACCCATCTTGTTCCTATGACCGATTGATCTTTCGGTCTAAGGACTAGGTAGCAGACTTTATTACTCTCAGACTGGTTTAACTCTTCTTGCATTCCCATGATCCAATCCGGATCTGACAATGCTTCATCCACTCTTTTCGGCTCAATCTGGGATATAAAAGCGGAATTGAAATATTCCTCCAGAATTTGTCGCCTAGTTCGAACGGGTTCTGAAGGATCACCTATAATTAGCTCAGGAGGATGATTTGTGTTTCTTTTGAGATTCGGTTCAGGAGTGTCTATCAAATCACCGTTTACTTGATCAAGGGTAGACATATCGGTAGGCTGAATAGGGATGTTAGACCGACCGATTTCCTCAGTTTGAACCGAGGTGTCAGCTTCCTGCCGTTGGACAGCTTGATCCGGCTGGGTTTCATCATTACCCATTTGGTCATGGACAAACCGTCTAAAAACCGGAATCTCATCTTCACTATTAGAATGGATATTGTTGTTTTCCAATCTGTTGTGTAGATCAAAGGATGATGCAGTGTTGCTTTCAACCGATTCATCGAAAACGACATGAAGTGATTCCTCCACGGTTAAAGTTCTAGTGTTATACACTCTATAAGCTTTACTAGCTGCTGAGTAACCTAACATGATCCCAATGTCGGATTTTGCATCAAAAGCAGATAGGTAGGTTTTTCCATTTATGTGAATGTAACATTTACAACCGAAAATCTTAAGGTACTTAAGGTTAGGAATCCTATCAAAGTATACTTCATACGGTGTTTTGTTGTGAAACTTGTTAATCAGAGACCGGTTTTGTGTGTGACATGCAGTATTGATAGCTTCAGCCTAGAATTTCTAGGTAATACCCGAATCGGCTATCATGGACCGCGCGGCTTCCTTGAGAGTTCGGTTTCTTCTCTCATCCAGGCCGTTCTGTTGAGGAGTCCTAGCACTAGACAACTCGTGTCTAATACCGGATTCATCAAGGAATGCATTTAGAGTACTATTTGTAAATTTGGTTCCTCTATCACTCCTAATGCTATTGATGCGTGTTGATTTTTCATTTTGCAAACGTTTAAGCAGTGTAATCAAATTTGATGCGGTTTCACGTTTGGATGCCAAGAATATTACCCATGTATACCTAGAATAATCATGAACAACTACCATAATGTAAAGCATACCTCCTAGGCTGACGACCCTAATCGGTCCAAATAAGTCAATGTGAAGAAGATCTAAGCATCGGCTAGATTGAATGTGTCCTTTACTCTTGAAGGTTGACTTAGTTTGTTTACCCATTTGACATGCTGAACAGACCTTATCCTTATTGTTAGGATCGGGGATTCCCTTGGAGGACCGAGGTGTTTCCGGTTTTAGGAAGGGAGGCCGCTTACAACAACACAACACACTTTGGTGATAGTCCGGTTAGAGACTATAACCGTTCTCAGCACTTCGCAAACTGTCATAGACTCTTGAACCGGGTTCAAGGGCGGAAATGTCTGTTTCAGTCTGAAGCAATGTATGCGACTTAGTTTTGATGAGATTAACAAGGAGTCGGTTAGATGGAGTGTATGAACCGATTTTTGATTTAAGGAGTAAGATTGTTTTGGTTTGTGATTAGGTGAAGTGAGTAAGCAGGAAATAAAAGAAATAACACGAGACACGATTTTTTATGGATGTTCAGAGCAAACCCTCCTACGTCACCCCTTCTTCTCAGGTTATGAGAAGGATCTCCACTAACTTTCAAAGTTACAACGGTTACACAGTCGGTCGAGCCTAACTCGCTACTCGCCGGTTACACCTGTAGACACTCATTTTTCACACCTAATTTTATAGTTTATGCATTACATAAATCTGAGTCTATAAAATTTTCTCGAATTCATTCACGGACTCATTGCACGATTTATATTAAAGACGATTATTTTTAGAACAATTGAGTTTTTGAAAATAATTGATTTTGGATTCTTAATAAGGTTAAGGTAGTAATTTGTCTATGTTACAACACTTAGAGAAGTTATTATACTTAGAATATTCAAGGTTTTATTTAATTAATTACCTTGGGTATTTATAAAAAAAAAATAAAAAAAAAATATTTTACAAAATATATATTAGCGTTTTTATAAAATTCAGTTAGTTATATTTTGTTTGTTAGATTAGTTAGATTAAACTTTGAAATTTGATTTCTTGAATAAGTTAGTTAGCATTTTATTTATTTAATTAGAATTGTTCCTTATATATAGGAATAATTAAAAATAAAATTGTTTATTTGTGTTTTTAACAAAATCTTTTTTTTGTAGGATGAAGGGTGTGTAAAGGGGATAACGTGCAAAATAAAAAGATAACGGTGTACACAATCATAAGAAGCATCCTAGGTCAAAGAATGCTAAAATAAAGGAAAAAGTTGTCAAAGGAAGAATAATTCAGCCGTGTGTTGAAGAGAAGCATGAAGGCTTGGTCATTTTTAATTAAAAAATTAAAATGACCAAGTATTACATCATTATTAAATAAAGATTAAATCTCATTGGATGAAAACAAGATTAAATCTCATTGGATGAAAACTTGACATTTATTGACATGTCAAGTTGAGATTGCTCCATTATTTTAAACATTTGTAAATGTTTAAAATAGTTTTTTTCCCAATGATCAAGTGTGTTAAATGGGCCTTTGGGCCCTGGGGTTTCATAGCTTTGCCTATAAATACCCCTCTTAACACCCTAGCAAAGGGCTTCTATCTCTCTAGACCTTGACCTTCCTCTCTCTTTTCTCTCTAGGCTGCCTATTTGAAAATCCTAAGCAAACACCACTCTTGTTAAGTTGGTCACAAGATTTACTTAGGAAATCTTAGATTAAATACCACCCTTAACATCAAAAGAGCAGCCCCATTGTAAGCTCTTTTGTCTTTTTTTTTTTCCTTCTTAAATTTGAATTTGAATCTTTTTTGCTTTTTTTTTTTAATTCCATATATTGTTTCTTTAAGCTTTCTATTTTGATAGGTGTTTAGGATTTTTACTTTTCTTGTTGTAAATATGTAATCTAAATAAAAAAAAATTAATGTATATAAAGATAATTGACCTAAAATTTCTTTAAAACCAAAACCGGCCCTTAAATTGGCCATTTCAAAAATAAAAATATAAAACTTAAATCCAAAACAAAGAAGCAATCTGCTTTTATTTTATTTTATTTATTTTATAATTGTTAGGATTAGGTTTTTGTATGTATATAGGTGTTTATATATTTTAAAACCTTGCTGGATTTATTTATTTTTTTTGCAATTTGGGATCCATTTGGATCACCAAGTGTTAGTTAGTAGGATTAGGTCAAAACGGCACAATGAACCATATTTGTGTGTCATCCGACCAAGGAGCCTCTCCACATGAAAAGATCTGATGCTTTCCCGACGTTTCCAGCAATTCAGGATGCATTTGTGCACATAAAGACCGAAGATTTCTGCATCCAATGATGGAGGACATAGCTGTATTTATTTGTTTTATTTTATTTATTTATTTATTTTCAGTTTTCTTTAGTCTTAGGGTTTGTTAGATAAAATAAGACCGGTTCAAATAAACCTAACTTAAATAAACTTTCCATGCAGGAACAAGGAACCGGACCGGATGAACAAGAGAACCGACTAAAGAAACCTAACCGGTCATGCTACCAAACCGATCAAGAGTATTCGGAACGTGACCGCACAAAGAAAGGATCGGCCAAAGCTCAAAACCGAAATCATCAAACAGCCGATCATCCACAAGACAAGAATAACCGGAAGAAGTCCGGTTACATCACTACCAAAAGACATTCGGCCAAGTCAAATGACCGACCAGTACAAGAAGACAATTCGGGTATTTGTTGAGAACGATACCAAAGGAACAGACTGAACACTTCCATATTCATGCAAGTCTGAGGAAAGACTGTAGGCTGCAGAAGACAGTACTACCGGATCCTTCCACTTCGGGATAAGACAGAAAGGAAATCTTCCAAGTATAGACAACTGTCCAACAGACAGTGCCCACATCAAGTAAAAGACAAATCCGGCAGGTTTGTCTTACACACCGGAAGAACAGACCGCTAGGTCTGAGACAGAACACCAGGTCTGAGGTTGACCATCAGGTCTGAGGAAACGACCGCAGGTCTGAACCTCTGAAACACTGAATCACTGCACCTTTGCTCAGCCAATCAGATTCAAGGAAGTGAAATATGACCGTTGGCATATTTCACCTATAAAAGGAGGCAGTTGCAGAAGAGTAAATGCGGGACATTAAGGGACAACAATGTGATATTGAGATAGCGCTAAGAGCATTTACTACAAGTGATAAGAGTGTGCTGTTTTAGAAAAGCCTAAGTGTTGAAAGTTAAAGTGTGTTTTACAATTTCGGTGTAAATTGTAAGAGTGTTATCGAGCAGGAAATAAGTCTCGATCGGCCTGTACTTGTATTCCTAAGTGAATATCCTTCTCGCGGTTTCGAGAGGAAGGGGTGACGTAGGAGTTTTATCTCCGAACATCCATAAAATCTGTCTTGTTATTTACTTTCTGCCGGCTTCATTATCTAACCGACTAACTTAACCACACCGCTCCAAACCGACTCTACACTAATCATACCGAATATCCAGATTACCAAAACCGACCCACCATTTCCAAATCTCCATCATCCGAAACCGGCCTTGTCTATCAAACCAGCGTGCCGCTTCAATCTGAAAGCAAACCTCTTCCGCGCTTGAACTTAGTTCAAGGGTTTGTGACAGGTTGTGTAGTATTGAAACCCCGGTGTTAATCTCTAACCAGATTAACCACCACCCTTTGAGTGTGAACCGCTGACCGGTCCAACCCCCGGTTCACCAGCGGCGATCTAGATCCTAACAATTGGTATCAGAGCAGTTAGTTTCAATACTCAAGCAAGCATGTATCAAGATAGGCTTCCAATGCTAGAAGGTGATGACTTTGCCAACTGGAAGGCACGCATGCACCTGCACTTAGTTACCTTGGATGATGAAATCGAGTCCATTCTGACCGAAGGACTGATAATTATTGATAAAGATAGAAAGGAATGGACGGCTGAAGATAGGAGAAGAAACAATCTGGACAACCATGCAAGAAACCGGATCTCCAACAGCGTGGACAGAAACACATACTGCAAGATCAGAGATTGCAAAACCGCGAAGGAGACATGGAACACAGTTATCCAGATCTTTGAAGGAAATGAAAGAACAAGGGAGAACAAAGTAATGATGGCCACACAGAAGTTTGAGAGCATCAAAATAAAACCAGGAGAAACTATGAAGGAATACAGTGACCGGTTCACCGGTGTGTTAGATGAACTAGCAACTCTGGGCAAGAAATATGAGAACAAAGAGGTAGTTATGAAGGCATTGAGATCTCTTCCAAGTGCTTGGGACATAAAAACGATGGTAATGAGGGAATCAAAGAGCCTACGTAAGATGAAACTATACGATGTATTCGAAGATCTTAAGGCATATGAGTTCGAGATGAAATCTAGAACTGAAGAGGAAGTCTCGGCCTCAACATCAACCAGAGCACTGATCACATCCAAAGAACCGGCTGCACCTACTCCTGCACCTGCACCGATACCGGTTCCTGCACCCGTACCGATCAGAACCGCCGAACAGTTCACTGAGGATGCCATGGCAATGCTTGCACAAAAATTTGGGAGGTTCATGAAAAGAAGCCAACCTACGAACAACTACTACGGTGACAAATCCAATGTAAGATGTTATAACTGTAACTGTTTAGGACACTTTAAGTGGGAATGCAGGAAACCGAGGAGAGATACCCAGAAACTGGAATATCAGAATGACCGAAACAACTATCAACAAACCAGTGAAGGAAGTGAAGTACCGAAAGCACTGATAGCCGACGATGGAGGAAGTCTATGGGCTCATAGTGACAGTGACGATGAACTCACATGTCTCATGGCAAATGAGGAACAGGTATTTGACTCTCCTTGTGAAGAATTTACTAAGGATGAATTATACAATGCATTGAATGACATGGTAGAAGAATATAAGAACCTACTAACCATGCTACCTAAGCATCTCAACATTAGAACCGATCCCATAGTACCTATTCCAACAGAACCAGAGGTACCCATCATAACCGAACCGGAGGTCATACAATCTGATGATACCCATACTCTAGAAACTGAGTTAGATCCTAAGACCGAACAATCTAGTGAACCGACTAGAGAACTAACCAAGGAAGAAAATGCTCGACTTCAATACAAGATGGCCGCCTATAAGAGATCTAGCGATATAGTAAAGAACATGAATAAACACTACAGGCATCCTCGTTGTAAGCGTGGCCTTAGATACACAGGGAATAGCTCTAAAGACCTAAAACCCATAGAGAAAGCAAGGTTTACAAGAGGAAACCTTCCCTTTATAAAATTTCTTAAGAGCACCTGTACCGCTGAAGAAGAGGAGACCGCATATTATAGGGAAGAAAAGCTAAAATACGATTATGTTGGTCCAACCGATTCATGGCTTGACCCTGTGAAAAGAAAAGCCGAAATCCTCAGATATAAGAAAAACTTTCCTGAACCGCGTAGGTCAAACCATAGATCACCGAACCAAAGACCATCACCATTTAGGACATTTGAAGGAAAACCGAAATACACAAAACCAAGTGTCAAAAGGACAGTTAAAACCCTAGCAAAGAAGACCGTCCGATTTATCAAGGTCTGGATACCTAAGGGACTAATCGCATGTGGACCCAAGTAAATGTGGGTACCAAACAGTTGTAAATATGTACATTTTGCAGGATCCAAAGAAACGACTAGGAAACTCTGAATGGTTCTTGGATAGCGGCTGTTCCAGGCACATGACCGGAAACAGCAATTTGTTAACCGATATCAGAACAGCAACCGGTGCTCTAATCACCTTCGGTGACAACTCAAAAGGTAAAACTGTGGACAAGGGTAAGATTGTCCATGGTAACCTAACTATTGATAATGTACTTTTAGTTGAAAACCTAAGTTTTAATCTACTTAGTATTAGTCAGATGTGTGATTCTGGATACACGGTAGAATTCCTTAAACATGCATGCTTAGTTAAGAATTCTCAAGGTATCGTACTACTAACCGGAAATAGGATAGGTAACATCTATAAGGTAGACTGGAAAACCAGAATAGAATATCCTATATGCATGATAGCTAAGACTGATCAAACCTGGCTATGGCATAAGAGACTAAACCATCTAAACATGAAAACCTTAAACTACATTCGTGGTAAAAAGTTAGTTGAAGGCATTCCTGATATAGTATTTAACCAGGATAATGTCTGTTCAGCATGCCAAATGGGTAAACAAACTAGGTCATCCTTTAAGAGAAAAGGAAACATCCAATCTAGCCGATGCTTAGACCTTCTTCACATGGATTTATTTGGACCAATTCAGGTCATTAGCCTAGGAAGTATGCTTTACACTATGGTAGTTATTGATGATTATTCTAGATATACATGGGTAATATTTCTACCATCTAAACGTGAAACCGTATCAAACCTGATCACACTTCTTAAGCACCTGCAAAATGAAAAATCAACTCGTATTAATAGCATTCGAAGTGATCGAGGTACCGAATTTACCAATAGTACATTAACTGCATATCTTGACGAATCCGGCATTAGACACGAGTTGTCTAGTGCTAGGACTCCTCAACAAAATGGCCTGGCCGAGAGAAGAAACCAGACTCTCAAGGAAGCCGCACGGTCCATGATAGCCGACTCCGGCATTGCTCAGAAATTTGGGGCTGAGCCTATCAACACTGCATGCTATACACAAAACTGCTCTTTAATAAACAGATTTCACAACAAAACACCGTATGAGGTTTATTTTAACAGAGTTCCCAAACTCAAGTACCTCAGGATTTTCGGTTGTAAATGTTATATTCATATAAATGGTAAAACCCAACTCACCGTTTTTGATGCAAAAACAGATACCGGCATCATGCTAGGGTACTCAGCAGTAAGTAAAGCATATAGAGTATACAATAATAGAACTGCAACCATGGAGAAACAATTCACGTTGTTTTCGATGAATCGGTTGAAAACAATACTGCTTCATGCTTTGATCTACACAACAGATTGGAAAATAACGATATTCATTCTGATAGTGAAGATGAGACTCCGGTCTTCAGACGGTTTGTCCATGACCAAATGGGTAATATTGATACCCAGCCGGATCAAGCTGTTCCACAACAGGAAGCTGACACTTCGGTCCAATCCGAGGAAGTCGGTCGGTCTGACAATCTCGGTCAGCCTATCGACATGTCTAGCCTTGGTCAAGTTAACGGTAATTTGGTAGACATCCCTGAACTGAATCTCAGAAGAAATAGTAAACATCCTCCTGAGCAAATTATAGGTGACCCTTCAGAACCTGTTCGAACTAGGAGTCAACTTCTGGAAGGATATTTTAACTCAGCCTTTATATCCCAGATTGAACCGAAAAGAATAGATGAAGCATTGTCAGATCCGGATTGGATCTTGGGAATGCAAGAAGAGCTGAACCAGTTCGAGAGTACTAAAGTCTGGTACCTAGTTCCCAGACCGAAAGATCAATCGGTCATAGGAACAAGATGGGTATTCAGAAACAAACTCAATGAGGACGGTTTGGTCACGAGGAACAAAGCCAGATTAGTGGCACAAGGCTACAAACAGGAAGAAGGCATTGATTTTGAAGAATCATTAGCTCTTGTAACCAGGATTGAAGCTATTAGAATTTTTTTTGCTTTTGCAGCTTTCAAAAACTTTAAAGTTTTTCAAATGGATGTTAAAAGTGCATTTCTGAACGGTGACCTACGTGAAGAAGTGTATGTTGAACAACCACCCGGTTTCAAAAACGCTGCATTTCCAAATCATGTATACCGGCTAAATAAAGCTTTATACGGTCTAAAGCAAGCACCTAGAGCCTGGTATGATACACTAACCGCATTTCTATTACAACATGACTTCACCATCGGTTCGGTGGATAAAACATTGTTTAAATTTGAAAAGAAGGAACATATCCTACTTGTTCAAATCTACGTAGATGATATCATTTTTGGCTCAACCGATCCTAAATTATGTGATAAGTTTTCAAAAATGATGACTGACAAGTTTGAAATGAGTATGATGGGAGAATTAAGTTTCTTCCTAGGTCTTTAGGTTAAACAACTCAAAGAAGGAACCTTCATTAGCCAACCTAAGTACACCAAGGAGCTACTAAAGAAGTTCGGAATGGACACCTGCTCCTCGGCGGCTACTCCAATGAGCTCATCAATCAAATTGGACAGGGATGACGAGGGCCAATCGGTAGACCAGATTGCATACCGGGGCATGATCGGATCCCTTCTATACCTGACAGCGAGTAGACTGGACATCCTGTTTGCAGTTGGTATTTGTGGGAGATTCCAAGCAAATCCAAAACAATCTCACTACACAGCCGCAAAAAGGATACTGAAGTATCTAAAGGGCACACCTGATTTCGGTCTATGGTATCCAAAGGACTCGTCCTTCAATCTAACGAGTTACTCAGACGCAGATTATGCAGGGTGTAAGATTGACAGAAAAAGCACCAGCGGAACATGTCAGTTCCTTGGTGACCGGCTCGTTTCATGGCATAGCAAGAAGAAGACAATTGTGGCCACATCCACTGCAGAGGCTGAATACTTGGCGGCCGGAAGTTGCTGCTCTCAACTTCTCTGGATCCAACAGCAGCTGAAGGACTTCGGTGTCATAGCAGAAGAGTCCCCGATTTTCTATGACAACACGAGTGCCATCGCGATCACCTACAATCCGGTTCTCCACTCCAGAACCAAGCATATCGACATAAGGCATCATTTTATTCGGGAACATGTCACACTGAAGCATATCCGGCTGGAATATGTACCGACTGATCAACAAGTAGCCGATATCTTCACAAAGCCTCTACAGGAAGCTAAGTTCTCTCAATTCAGACTTACTCTCGGTTTAACCGACATCAGTCAGATCCTTCCTAAGGATACTTAAAGGGAAACCGGTCCAGACAGACAAAACCGGTAGTTCCTCCTAAACTGTTGGATTTCAAATTTTCGGGTGACCTATGGAAGAACCGCCCAGTTCATCAGACAGAGTAAACCGACCGGCTACTTGATGCATGCATCAAATAACCGCATCGGGATGAACAACTGATGACTGACCGGTTCGGAAGCAGGTCATTCTAGATTATTTGAATTTCACACAGAAGTGGAATAATTATCAATGCTTATAGATATCTGTTCTGAGACATTTCCCTTTCAAAGTAAAATGGTCGCGCCTAAACAGACGTGAAGATCTTTTGATATCTTTCACAGTCCAGGCCTATAACCGACACCTAGACTGCAAACATGCCTATTTCATGCAATATCTTCTATCCTGCAGTTAATAGACATCATCTCATTTAATGTCTGGACAATAGGATAGTCCCTAAACTAGTATTTAAGTGAAGCCAACATTCACCACAACACTCACAAGACAAAAGAACATCCTCTCACTAAGGCAAAAAATGTCTCAGTTTCCCAACATCCTTCAGGTTGATTTTCAATCCTGCTCAACCACAGATCAATATGAAATATATAAGATGATCAAGTCTCTAGAGGAAACCGGCCTTTAGTGTTTCCTAGACGACAAACATACTATCTATCCGGAATCCATTTTGGAATTCTTCTACCACGCAAAGGTGTTTAGGGGCACCCCCCACTTTGAAACCCACATCCAATCCAAAGTGGGATGCATTGTCTTTGACTTCACCGAACGGGACTTTGCGCGGTGTCTTAGCCTGCCAAGGCACGGGATAACAGATCTAGACATTCCGGCAGATGTAAAGGCCGAGGTATCCATCGCCTTTTCCTGGTCTGACGAACCAGTTGAAGACCATGGAGCAAAATCGCGTCTGAGAGCTGAATATCAGCTTCTAAATGATGTGCTCGGTAAGAGCATATTTGGAAGGGACGTCACAAACACCTACAGTGTCTCGAACTTCAACATGATGGCGGCTATAATCACCGGCACACCGGTAAACTGGTCCAGAGTGCTTTTTGACATCCTTACCTGGATGGTCGACATCCGATCAATCGGTTTCATCCCCCAACTAAGCTGTCTCCTTGTGGAGCTTGGAGTCCCAACCTGTCCCGGCGAAGGTTTGAATCAAGCTCAGGTGCTCACCAAAGAAGTAACAGACCCATTTTATAGGCGGTTCGAGAGGGCTTGGAGGAGAAGAAACCGCCACAACGGTGATGTCAACCCCTATGCACCCTGAGTCACTCCTTCCTGCACCCGGTCGTTTTGCTTCATGCACCGGGTGTATTCTTGTCCAACTCAAGTTTGATCATTTCGGCTTTATCCTTGTCTCTTTCGGCTTTATTTAGGACTTTGGTGATTTCATATTTTCTTCATCGTTTTATGCCATTTTCGGCATTGTCTCTGTTATTTTCGGCATCTATCTAATTAATCTCGGTTATGTTCAAGTGCATTTAATGAGATAATTCCAATCAATGAGATAACCTCCAACCACCCGCACATTTAATTTCCAACCAAACTGGTTACTTCCCAACTAACACCTACCTTGGGCTTTGCAATTTGCCACTTCCCCATGCACCTTGAAAAGGTAAAGATTCTTTTCCTTAATAAAACAAAACTGACCATCAATGCTCAGATTTTCCCTCCAAAACCGATCCTATATAAGGAGCCATCCACTACTCATTTTATCACATCCGAAAAACACAAACTCACTTCTGATATTCTTGAATTTCGTCTCTCTCAATACCGAAATCATGCCGAGCAGAACTCTGGGAAACTTCCTAAGCATTGATTTTAACTCTTGCACGGGCGAGAGGGACTGTACCACTAAGCAGAAATTCATGCATGACTCTCTCGTTGAAGCCGGTCTTCAACCGTTTCTTGAAGAGGCCGGTCCTATTCTTCTAGACGATGTCAAGGCCTTCTTTCGAAGAGCCTCCATCAGAGGGAAGTATATCGTCTCTACTGTCAGAGACCACACGTTCTGGATCGATGAGGTTGAATTTGCCTCACTATTCGGTCTACCCACTGAAGGTTTCTCTGACTTTCCGACTATTCAGGACCTTGCGGGATTTGAAACCGCGCAATACCTGTCGGCCACCCCTTCTCCGGTGGAACACTTTGGGCCAAAAACCCAACTTGCTAGTCACGGTCAGCTACTGCTCGAAATCGTGACCCGGTCAATTCTGTGTCAATCACCTAATCAACGGTATTCTAGGAATACCTACAACATCATGACCCACATTCTTTGCGATTCGGCCATCAACTGGTCAACGGTCATATGGGAAAACCTAAAGAATATGGTGCTGACCAAGAAAGGTCTCGGGTATGCACCGCATATCAGCAAGCTGATCCTTGGGTACCAACCAGAGTTCGGACCAGGCACACCGGCTTCCTCTTCAAACATCCTCGACATGGATTCGGCAATAGAACGAATCTGGAGAATGTCTTTTCAATAGGCTGTACTTTACATTATTTCTGTATGCCTATCTCTGTACCGAATCTTATATCGGCTTTCTTTATCTGCTATTTCTTGAATTCTATTATCATTTCAGTTTAAATGACCGTGTCTCCTTAATCTTTGAACATTTATCTAAGTAACCGGTTCACATCTTCAAACTATAACCGCGTTCTTTTCCGGTCAGATGAAATCTGCCTAATTTGTTAACACTCTAAATAACCAATTGAACTTAGAAACCGTTCAATCAATCGGTTTCAAAGAAACGAGTGCGTCATCAATGACATAAGCAAAGGATTTTGGAGGGAAATCTCCCGCTCAAATTTGCCGCCCACCTTTTCTTGTTTTACCGCCCATAGTTTGGCGCCTCTTCCATTTTGGAGGGAAAATTCCCGCCCATTATTGATGGGACGGTTGGGCTTCCAAACCGCATCTATAAAAGGGACCTTCGGTCATTTTATTTCATTCTCACGCGAATTTACTTTCTCTCTCTAAGCTTTCTAACTCCTTTGAAGCGGTTCTCTCTCTCACATTCTCAAATTCTTAAACATGGGGCGTGATTCGGCTTTGTTCAGACTCTACTCTCAGGTGGATTTCGAGGAAATCCGGTTGAACGGTACGCCCGAAGCGAAGGAAGTTATTGACCGGCTAATTAAAACCGGTCTGGGATATTTCCTCGGCGGTCCCCATATTATTTACAAAGATGCGGTTGAAGAGTTCTTCAAAACCGCAAGAGTCGCCTATGACAAGATCACCGCGACTGTATGCGGTTCACAAATAGAGATCACCGAAGCATTGGTGGCCGAGAGCTTGCATCTTCCAACAACCGGCCAGGATGCAACAGCAGAAATAGAGCAGGACACCTTTGAGACGGCTTGCCACATTCTATCGGCAACCAATGAGCGATCAAAACATCCGGGAGTAAACAAACGTTGAAGCCGGAGTTAATCCCGGTATGTGACATCTTCGCAAGGGCAATTCAGGCGAGGGGAGGAAACTTCAGCAACCTCACCAAAGACAAAATCAAGATGTTGATCGGTCTGATGGAGGGAAAAGAGGTCAACTGGGCAAGATCGGTGTTCAGTAACCTAATGGACATGGTGAAACCGGATTCAAACCGGTCGTGGGGATACGCCGTGCCACTCGGTAAGATCTTCCTCCACCTAAATCTCGACGTCGGTCCCGGCGTTGCGGTAGCAGAACGCTGCCTTATCAGATCAAGGCAATTCCTTGAAAGAACGCAGCCGGCCCCCAGCTCCACAGGTGGCCGAAAGAAGAAAGCCGCAAAGAAAGATGCCCCGGCCAAAGCAAAGACCGGAGGCAAAGGAAAAGAAAAGATAACCTTCTCCGACCCACCTCGGCACACAGAAGATGAGGAGTGGGCTTCTGAGAGAACAGACACCGAAAAGACGGAGAATGATAGAACGGTCCTCAATGAAGACGGCTCGGTCTAGAGTCCTAAGGATGCCGCACCAAACACCAACCCTGAGACCACCGAGGGTGGAGAAGAGGTTGATCAAGAAGCCGATTATGAAGGCAACAACACAGAGAGGGAGGAGGCCGAAGAGGCAGAGGCCGATATGTTAACTGGGAAACTCCTTCAAAGCATCAGAAGAAAAGCCGAGTCGGTTGAAGAACTATATCTGGAGTGGCACGAGCACCGGTTTGATACACCGTATAGACAACTCCTACCGGGCCACACAGATGAGGAATGCATTAACAGACTGGAGGAAGTGGAGGACCTGATGATGAACCTTACGAACTCCAACACACTCCAAGAAGTACAACACCGAACCTGTCTCTTGTTACCGAAGGTTCAACTTCGGAAACTAAAGACAAAAATCCGGAAAATTAAGGAGGAGATGAACAAGATGGAAACGGTGGACACCGTAGCGCCACGGGTGATAGCAAGGCTTGAAATAGCCAAAGGGGAACTAATTCGAGAAATCGAGTGGCTGGAAGCCATATGTAGCCGGATGCAAGTACCGGTCTATACTGCTCCCGAGATCGAAAGGTTTCCGGTCAACTGTTCAACTCCTCCAAAAGAGAATGCTGCACCGATAGAATCCAGTGAAAGAGCCGATCCAAATCTCACGGAGCAATCACCTCCCCCACCACCGGAAGTCACCGATTCAGACCTTACTAAAGAATGGGCTGCTAAAGAATGGGTTGAGGACCGACTTCAAAAGCTTGAAGCATCCATATCGGAACGGATCGATAACCGCATAAACGAGCACAACGAGTCCGAGCTTCAACCATTCAAGGATAGATCCAACAGAATAGTTGATTCGGCCCTGAAGTTCACCGACGTGACAAGGCTGCTTCTGGAAAAACATCAAGAACGACTCTCAGAATACGGCAACGGTCTGTGGGAAGAGGTCGGTGAGCGCGATAAATGGGCTCAGCGAACCGCAACTCTGGAGGATGTGACCTCCGATTTAAAGAAAGACTTCGAACGGGTCGACACGACACTTAACCGGGTCTCCGAACTCGAGAAGACAAACGAGAGTCTCGTGGCCGAAGTGAAGGCGCTCTCCGAACAAATGGCCGAAATTCTAAGGGCTAAGGTGGACGCGGACGCCGCGGCTGTAGCGGCTGATGCTCAAGTAGCTAAGAGGGTCCAGGATGCGCTGGATGCCGAAGCAGGAAAAGATAAAGAGGCACCACGCCCAACTCAGCTGACCGAAGCGGAAGAGGAAGCCGCACAGATTAAAAAGGCTGGGGCCATATTCCCAGGGTTTGCTGAGAAAGTGGCCAATCAAGCTGCGGAGGATGCCGCCCGGTTGGAAAGGCAAAAACGGAAGCTGGAAGAGTTCTCCGAAGTAAACAAGAAGAAGAAGGCGCCCGCCTCCGCCTCAGCACCAAAAAAGCAGAGGAGGGAAGCTCCTAAAAAGGAGGCTCTTAAGAAGGTTCAAATTGCCGAGCTGCTTAGAGAGGCCTCTGAACCGGTCATCCCGAGCACATCGCAGCAGGACGACCAAATCGAAGATGAAGTCGAAGCACAACTGCGGTCTCGGTCTACAAGACGACGACCTTCTGAACCGACCGGTCGACAGCAACCGAAGAAGAAGAGCATATATGAACTCACGGACTCTGAATAGGGACTACCTTTCCTCTTATTGCCTTAGTACTTTTATATACATTTGGTCTCTTTCGGTTACCTATATATATATAAAGTTACTTTTTGAAACCGGCCATCTTTTGCATTTCTACTTAGTTTTGATAATTTTAAATAAAATAATCAAAAAGGGAGAAATTGATAAGATAAAAGATAAAGACTCTTAAGACTCTTATAAAGACTCTTCCAAAATTTTTCTCAAACATTTTTCGAAAATTCTCCCAAGTCAGTTTCAAAATCCGGCCAAACAAAACAACCGGCCTACGGTTGCAAACTTACATGATTTTGATAATTTTAAATAAAATAATCAAAAAGGGAGAAATTGTTAGATAAAAAAAGACCGGTTCAAATAAACCTAACTTAAATAAACTTTCCATGCAGGAACAAGGAACCGAACCGGATGAACAAGAGAACTGACTAAAGAAACCTAACCGGTCATGCTACCAAACCGATCAAGAGTATTCGGAACGTGACCGCACAAAGAAAGGATCGGCCAAAGCTCAAAACCGGAATCATCAAACAGCCGATCATCCACAAGACAAGAATAACCGGAAGAAGTCCAGTTACATCACTACCAAAAGACATTCGGTCAAGTCAAATGACCGACCAGTACAAGAAGACAATTCGGGTATTTGTTGAGAACGATACCAAAGGAACAGACTGAACACTTCCATATTCATGCAAGTCTGAGGAAAGACTGTAGGCTGTAGAAGACAGTACTACCGGATCCTTCCACTTCGGGATAAGACAGAAAGGAAATCTTCCAAGTACAGACAACTGTCCAACAGACAGTGCCCACATCAAGTAAAAGACAAATCCGGCAGGTTTGTCTTACACACCGGAAGAACAGACAGTCAGGTCTGAGACAGAACACCAGGTCTGAGGTTGACCATCAGGTCTGAGGAAACGACCGCAGGTCTGAACCTCTGAAACACTGAATCACTGCACCTCTGCTCAGCCAATCAGATTCAAGGAAGTGAAATATGACCGTTGGCATATTTCACCTATAAAAGGAGGCAGTTGCAGAAGAGTAAATGCGGGACATTAAGGGACAACAGTGTGATATTGAGATAGCGCTAAGAGCATTTACTACAAGTGATAAGAGTGTGCTGTTTTAGAAAAGCCTAAGTGTTGAAAGTTAAAGTGTGTTTTACAATTTCGGTGTAAATTGTAAGAGTGTTATCGAGCAGGAAATAAGTCTCGATCGGCCTGTACTTGTATTCCTTAGTGAATATCCTTCTCGCGGTTTCGAGAGGAAGGGGTGACGTAGGAGTTTTATCTTCGAACATCCATAAAATCTGTCTTGTTATTTACTTTCTGCCGGCTTCATTATCTAACCGACTAACTTAACCACACCGCTCCAAACCGACTCTACACTAATCATACCGAATATCCAGATTACCAAAACCGACCCACCATTTCCAAATCTCCATCATCCGAAACCGGCCTTGTCTATCAAACCAGCGTGCCGCTTCAATCTGAAAGCAAACCTCTTCCGCGCTTGAACTTAGTTCAAGGGTTTGTGACAGGTTGTGTAGTATTGAAACCCCGGTGTTAATCTCTAACCAGATTAACCACCACCCTTCGAGTGTGAACCGCTGACCGGTCCAACCCTCGGTTCACCAGCGGCGATCTAGATCCTAACAGAATCTTTTTTGCTTTTTTTTTAATTCCATATATTGTTTCTTTAAGCTTTCTATTTTGATAGGTGTTTAGGATTTTTACTTTTCTTGTTGTAAATATGTAATCTAAATAAAAAAAATTAATGTATATAAAGATAATTGACCTAAAATTTCTTTAAAACCAAAACCGGCCCTTAAATTGGCCATTTCAAAAATAAAAATATAAAACTTAAAGCCAAAACAAAGAAGCAATCTGCTTTTATTTTATTTTATTTTATTTATTTTATAATTATTAGGATTAGGTTTTTGTATGTATATAGGTGTATATATAATTTAAAACCTTGCTGGATTTATTTATTTTTTTTGCAATTTGGGATCCATTTGGATCACCAAGTGTTAGTTAGTAGGATTAGGTCAAAACGGCACAATGAACCATATTTGTGTGTCATCCGACCAAGGAGCCTCTCCACATGAAAAGATCTGATGCTTTCCCGACGTTTCCAGCAATTCAGGATGCATTTGTGCACATAAAGACCGAAGATTTCTGCATCCAATGATGGAGGACATAGTTGCATTTATTTATTTGTTTTATTTTATTTATTTATTTATTTTCAGTTTTCTTTAGTCTTAGGGTTTGTTTGTTTGACATTTTTTATTTTGCTTAGTTAAGAGTTTGTGGCTTGCTTGATCCTAGGTTAGAAAAAAAATTAAAATTAAACCCTAACTAAAATTGAACTTAGCCCAAACTTAGACTTAAAATTTTCTTTAGACATAGGACTTTTTTTATTTTATTTTATTTTATTATTATTTTTATTATTTTCATTATTATTTTTATTTAAATAAAAAACCCCGTAAAATTTTAGACCTTTAAATAATTCACTAAAGTTTCTTAAAAATTAATCTAGACTTAGGCCAATTAATTTTTGATTAATAACTTGCCTAGTTTTGATTTTTAGGATAACTTTATGTGTGAATTATTTGCTCTCGTTTTCTTTTATCTTTGCTTATTTGTTTATCTCATGCAAACACATTAAATGTTTAAAATGGAAAATCCTAAAATGTAAAGCGATAGGAATTTTTTAAAGAAAGGCCAAAATTAATTAGTAGAGACCTTAGGGGCGTTGTGGGACATAGAGTCTAAAAAAACCTTTCCCACACGTAACCAAACGCCGAACTCACATCTCTTAAATTCCTAATTTTTGAAATTAGGTGGCGATACCCTAGTCGTGAAGTTAATTAATACTGAAAAAAGTTAAAAAAGGCCTATGACATACTTCCCATTAAAAAACTCCCAATCTCTCCCAGATTCAACGGGAAGGTAAGATATGGAGTTGTCTATAAAGCCTCATTTTTAAAACTTAAATTTTTCAACATTAAAATTAATTCCCCTCACGTTTTCAAGAAATAAATTTTTTAAGGAGTGTCCCAGAATTTTCAAACTAGTTGATCAAAATTATTTTTTTTTAAAAATCGATCACAGTTTTCTGGCGACTCTGCTGGGGAAATTCGACGTTTGACTTGAAAGTAATTTTGGCCAAGTATTTAAACTTTTTTACGCTTTAATTCATACTCCATGTTCACATTAATTGATTATTTGCATGAGACTTGGAGCTCCAACGTGGAGGTGTGTGGGTATACATCATTGGATGAAGCTCACACATCTATATTTTATGTGCTAAGGGTAGTCAATGTGAATGACAACCTCAACCCTATGCCTTGAAGGCTTTTGTGTGATTTGAGAGTTGAGAAAATCAATAGGAAAAAACTCGGATTAATCCTCTCTTCTTTTCAAACATCCCCTACTATTTAAAATGAGGGATTTTGAAATAGAGGTGAGGGGAATGTCCAATTGAGAGCTACCCTTACATCGAGAGATCCGTTTTTGGATAGTATC
Source organism: Impatiens glandulifera (assembly GCF_907164915.1). Taxonomy (NCBI): domain Eukaryota; kingdom Viridiplantae; phylum Streptophyta; class Magnoliopsida; order Ericales; family Balsaminaceae; genus Impatiens; species Impatiens glandulifera. The sequence continues at coordinate 32,095 of NW_025918994.1, forward strand.
CTTGTCGATGGAACAACTCTCTCTTAAGCCATTTCCAACTTTAGAACAAAAATCCAAAAAGCCAATTCTACCAAGCCGTTGCCTCGTCTCGTCCTGTCGAGCAACAAAGCCACGTCACGAAGCCCTTACTTGACTACTATATATGATAAATACATGTATGCATATAGATATTTCTAGGCGCTCAGTCTATCCATTCAAAGTTGTAAAAAGTCATTAAACATGTGAACAATTTCGAAATTTTGAGGCTAAACTTAATAGTTTTATAGGAGTAAAATCGAGGAAACCTAGAAAAGCCAAAAGAAGAATCTAATGTAACTAGTTTTCTTTCTTTGTGTCTTTACTACTCAGCCTCTCAGCGTAAGATGTAGTCAACAAAGACGCGTGAGACATAAAGACGATCAAGAGAAACGCATGAGGCGCATAGACGATCAAGAAAGACAAAAAGACTTAATGATTCGAAGACTTAGACTAGATTTCTTTATGCTTGAAATGTAAATCTCTTTATGAAGATACATGAGCGACATTGTAACGAAAGGACGAGGGGTGCTTTCTTTCTTTTCTTATTTTATTTTATGACTTGAGTTTGCGATTTTATCCACACTTAGGATTTTAATAAAATAACTCATTCTTATTTTACTCATCCTTTTCTATATGTTATACATTGTGAATGGGTAAATTGAGCGTCTATTGCGTGTTAGGGATTATGTGCATACGAGCAACGCATTGCTTGTTTTACTTGATAAAGGGGTTCGAACTGACTTTGTTCTCTTGAACACAACATACTCATATTCATCATAATTTACAATGACTAACCCACCAATAAAGTTCAATGAGTCAGTTCATCTAAAGCTAGACGATCTTCGTGATACACTAATACAATTGAGGCAACATCTTGAAGACTTCACAACAGAAGTCGAAATTTATGCGACAATCGAACCCCTTAATCCGAAAAGCTTGCGAGAAGAAAGAGAAAGGGTAAGAAGGGCATTCATGGACGGTTGGAAAGATGCAGAAAGGCCTATTCAAAACAAGAGCCATGCAAGCACGTCAAACTCAAGGACAAAATGATCATCAAGAGAACTCATTTCTCCTAAACAAAGTCAACAATCATCACAAACAAGGAGTGCCACTACTACTCCACCTCGTAGAAAATTTGACGACTTGGGGATGTCAATGTCGAAGGCCTTAAGGAACTTGTTGCATAAGAAGTTGATTCAAACGTTAACACCAGAATCTGGGATAAAAGTAATGAGCAAGTTCGCAAATGAGTGGTGCAGATATCACTAGACTAGAGGGAGTTCCACTAATTGTTGTTTCCCTCTCAAACAGAAGTTTCAAGATCTGATCGACGCTAAGATCATCCCAGTACCTAAGGTTAAAACCAATTGATGACGTCACAGACAGCAAGGAGGAAGATCCGTATTTGACGAAACATGCATTCGCTAAAAATAATTCGAACTTAAAATCTATCATTTCTGAATTTCATTCACATGCAGAACATTATCTTGATAATTTTAAGTCTCTAGGCACCTTGAAAAATGTTTTTAAAATGAAGAAGAAACTTTTGATTATATGTCCTCCGATGAAACATTTAAATCAAAAATGACCTATGAGATTAGACATTATCTAGATAAACAAGAGGAGAATTTATCCACTGCGGAAGAGACAATTGAAATAAATCTTAACACAGAAGAAGATCCTCAGATTGCTTTAATCGAAAAAAGTTTAAACGATTTAGAACGAGAAAATATGACTAAACTTTTAAAAGCAAACAAAGATGTTTTTGCAAGGTCTTATTAAGATATGCCAGGAATTGATCCATAAATCATCCAACACCGCATACCACTTTATGAAGACGTAGAACCAGTGAAGCAGAAGCTCCGAAGAATGAAAGCAGACATCGTGGACAAGATCAAAGAGGAAGTTTAGAAACAGCTCGACGCAGGATTCCTTGAAGTGGTAGATTACCCAGAATGGATCGCCAATGTAGTCCCAGTCGCAAAGAAAGATGGAAAGATCCGAGTGTGTGTAGACTATCGGGATCTCAACAAAGAAAGCCCTAAAGACATCTTTCCACTACCACACATCGACGTGCTAGTGGATCATGCAGCAGGTCATCAACTCCTATCATTCATGGACAGATTCTCAGGTTACAACCAAGTACTGATGGCTCCTGAAGACAAGGAGTAGACAACGTTCATCACAGAAGTCGGAACATTTTGTTATCGGGTCATGCCTTTCGGGCTGAAGAACGCAGGAGCAACGTATCAACGAGCTGCCACGATGATTCTTCACGATATGATCCACAAGGAGGTAGAAGTCTATATCGATGATATGATTGTCAAATCAAAAGATCGAGAAGGGCACATCCAAAATCTTGACAAATTCTTACAACGCATCAGGAAGTTCCAACTTAGGCTCAACCCAAAGAAGTGCACATTTGGAGTGATAGTAGGAAAGATGTTAGGCTTCTTAATCACGCAAAGAGGAATTGAGGTTGATCCGAGCAAGATAGAAGCGATCACGGAAATGCCACCTCCACGAAGCGAGAAAGAAGTGCGAGGCTTTCTAGGAAAGATCCAGTATATAAGTCGATTCATAAACAAGTTGACTATGACATGTGATCCTTTGTTTAAACTTTTAAGGAAAAATGAAAGATTCGTTTGGGATGACGCTTGTCAGAACGCATTCGAGAAGATAAAGGGATACCTCAAGAATCCTCCCATTCTGATGCCGCCAAGATCAGGCATACCGCTAATCCTATACTTAATAGTCACGGAAAACGCAATGGGTAGTCTACTAGCCCAAGAAAACGAGGAAAATATGGAAGTCGCAGTCTACTACATAAGCAAGCGCATGACGGGCTACGAACTTAATTACTCGCCAGTAGAAAAGGTGTGTTGGGCTCTAGCTTGGGTCACTAAGAGGCTAAGGCATTACATGCAAGCTCACACAGTCAAGTTAGTATCAAGACTCGATCCAATTCGTCATTTATTCCAGAAAACGCTTTTGTCTCCGAGGTTAGCTAAGTGGATCATGATGATATCAGAGTACGACATCGTATACACAATTCAGAAATCTATCAAGGGGAGCGTTGTAGCAGATTTTCTCGTAGACCAACCAATCGAAGTTGAAGACGAAGAGGAGTTAGCATTCCTAGACGACGAAGTGATGACTATTAACCAATCGAAGTGGAAGCTATTATTCGATGAAGCTTCAGGAAAACAAGGTTATGGCATCGGGATACTACTCATCGATCCTATGGGAACATACAACCCAATCTCAGTCAAGCTCGAATATCAAGTGACTAACAATGCGGCAGAGTATGAAGCGTCCATCTCTGGCCTTGAAGATTGCTCATGAAAAAGGAGCGAGACGTTTAGAAGTAGTAGGAGACTCAAACTTAGTCATTTCACAAGCTAATGGTGAATGGCAAGTCAAAGGAGACAACCTCAAACCCTACCATCAACACTTATCGACTCTAATAGAAAAGTTTGAACATGTAACATTCACACATGCTCCGAGAAGTCAAAATCGATTCGCAGACGCTTTGGCCACGTTAGCAGCCATGACGCAAATCCCGGAAGGAATCAAAATCAAGCCTTTGAAGATTCGTCAGAAACAGAAACGAGACTTCGAGAAGAGGACAATTGCCAACACCGAAGTGGCGCCCAAACCTTGGTTCGAACCTCTACAGAAGTACATTGAGCGTGGAGAGTATCCTTCACACATCCAAAAGAAAGAGAGGAGAGCTCTACGCCAATACGCAACCAACTATGTGCTACTCGCAGGAAAGCTATATCGACGCTCCTTTGACGGTCAGAACATGTTATGCATCGACTAACCTCAAGCATCACAGATCATGGAGGAAGTACATGCAGGAATATGTGGCCCACACATGAACGGATAAGCACTCTCTAAGAAGATCCTTCGCTTTGGCTATTACTGGCAGAACATGGAACAAGAATGTGTGGAATATGTTAAGAAGTGTCATCAATGTCAAGTTTACGCGAACTTGAAGCACACCCCAGCATCTATACTTTACAACATGACTTCACCATGGCCATTCTCGACATGGGGAATATATATCATCGGGAAAATTTATCCTCACGCTTCAAACGGACACGAATTCATCCTGGTAGCTATCGATTATTTCACAAAGTGGGTCGAAGCTCAATCATATAAGGTTCTCAAGTCATCACATGTTGTCAAGTTCATACGAAACAACATCATTGCACGTTATGGAGTTCCTTATGCTTTGATCTCAGACAATGGTGGACACTTCCGGGGAGAAGTACTGAAAGTACTAGATGAATACATGATTGAACACCACAAATCCTCACCTTATCGTCCTCAAACGAACGGCGCAGTAGAGACAGCGAACAAGAACATCATCACTATCATCAAGAAGATGACTCAGACATACAAGGATTGGCACGAGAAGCTTCCACACGCCTTATGGGGATATAGAACAACCATTCAAACGTCAACGGGAGAAACACCATTTGCATTGGTCTACGGAATGGATGCAGTGCAACCTATCGAAATCGAAGTTCCTACTTTAAGAGTTTTACTTGAGACAAAAGTAGTGGAGGAAGATTGGTGTAAGTCACGGTACAATCAGCTAGCCCTTATGGAAGACAAGAGGTTAGACGCATTATGTCACACGCAAGAATACCAAAGAAGAATGACCAGAACTTTCAACAAGAAGGTGAAACTTAGGAACATTCAAGAAGGCGATTTAGTTCTAAAGAATAACTTACGGATACTAGACCCTAGATGGAAATTCCAAACACCATGGGAAGGACCCTACCTCGTCAAGAAGGTCTTTTCAGGTGGCGCCACGAGATTGACCACCTTGGACGGAGAAGTACTCTCAGCACCCTTCAATGTCGACATGCTCAAAAGATACTTCATCTAAAGCATGCGTGTTGAATCTCATACATCAAAGTTCATAACATCATATGTTGTGAACTACGTCAGACCTGATCTCTCTCGAGAGTACGTAGACAACCCATCCAGGGTGCGGTCACCACTATCAATTATCGAAAGAAGCTGATAGACATTTCATTTCACATAACATGCATTCATTGCCCATTACATACATCAAAGTTCATAACTTCACAAGTTGTGAACTACGTGAGACCTGATCTCTCTCGAGAGTACGTAGGCAACCCATCCAGGGTGCGGTCACCACTGTCAATTATCGAAAGAAGTTGATAGATATTTCATTTCACAACACATCGCATACATTCATTGCATATACATTAAAAAGGGAGTTAATCACACTCTGAGTTGACTCCTAAACCAAAAACTCCTAGTCAATACTAGGGGCATTTTTATTAAAATAAAAATGACTACAAGATCCTCACAAAGTCCCACTTGAGAAAATATAACGCCCAAAGCTAAAGTATTTTTCTCTTCGACTTATGATCTCAAAAGATTTTCAAAACATTCACACATACACAAACATTTTTTACAAGGATGTGCATGGAACTACGTTGGACCTGAATTCTCCTAGCTATGGGATACGTAGGCAGCTTGTATGAGCCCGGTCCTAAACATTTTCAAAAATCAAATCCTATATCGACACTAGGGCATTTTATGAAAATGAAATGATTGAAAGATCCTCACATAGTTAGCTTAAATGAGTAAATATAACGCCTAACACATGGCTAAAGCACTTTATTCTCTAGCAGCTTAGGATCTTAAATGATTTTCAGCTTAAGTCAATTTCCACTCCAGCAGATACTTAAGAAAATTTCCCCAACTTAAGTCAATTGCAACTCCAGCAGAAACTTAAGAAAATTCCTCAACGAAATGCGGAATCACGATCTATCCGTGATACAATTTCGGAACTACGTTCGGACCGGATTTCTCGTTTTATGAGAATACATAGGCAACTTTTCATAAGTATGGTCCCAAATCCCCAGCAAGCCAAATCTTGAGCTAGGACAAAATACATCCCCAATGAGTTCAAGCCAACGAGAAATTGGGATAAAAAATCTATCCAAAACAATCAAACCTGTTTGTCGAAACTAGGGGCATTTGTGGAATATAAAAACAAGATAGACCCCTAAATTTTTCTAGTGCCAAGCGAACTAATGAGCGAGTGCAAGAAATAAGTAGGGATGCGGGAAAATACGTTTCTCCTCAATGGATGTCTCTTGACGAACTAATGTAACTTGTGGAATCCGAGTAAAGCGCTTCGCAAACGGATCTATCTCGAGCCTAGACAAAAACTTAAACTACTGATGTTTAAGAGGGAGCTCATAAAAAGATGAATGCCCAAACTCGGAACCATGTGATCAACAAAGGCGATGTCTCGTCTCAATTGGAGGTCAAGTGCCAAAGATCTAAGACCTCAAGAAAAGTAAAATCATTTAAACAAAGACTTTGTTGGTTGAGATATGAAATACAATACTGTTGTTCATTTAGATTCTATCTAATTACTAAGCAAGAACAAAGTGTTTGAATCTATCAGATACACCCCGATCATAAAGAAAAGAGGCTGAATAAAATAGAAAAATACTCGTAGAGGTTGAGATATTGAAATCACCATTTGTTGTTCATCTAGACTCTTGTCTAAATTGCCAATGCAAGAACAAGAATGTACCGTTTCTATTAAATATACCCTGAGTATAAAAGAGCCCAAGGCCATAGAATCTTAAGCACATTGACCTCCGAATTTGAGAAGCGAGGCTCAACCTCATGACGCATGGTTGAAAGATTAAGCATTCGAGCGAACAAATCCCTCGAAAAACTCAGGGCAAAACGTCTCGGCGAATGACGAGTCCCCAAAAGTAACAACATGAATCTCGAAGAACATCGATTACATGTGGTTCCTCTCGACACACTCTAAGGAAGAAAGTATGGAACCGATTCTTGAAAGTATTTCAAGACCGTTGAAGAAGACGTCAGTGCTTTGAAAATTAAGGAAGTCTAACTTCGAACTTAAATCACTAAACAAAGTTGTGATTAAAAAGTGTTTTGCTAAACTGACCAGCAATACTTAAATCTATATTAATCACTAATCAGAATTGTGATTAAAAAGTATTTCGCTAAACAGACCAGCGATACTGAAATCCATATAATCACTAAGCAGAATTGTGATTAAAAAGTGTTTCGCTAAACTGACCAGCGACACTTAAATCTATATAATCACTAAGCAAAATTGTGATTAAATAGTATTTCGCTAAACTGACCAGCGACACTTAAATCTATATAATCACTAAGCAGAATTGTGATTAAATAGTATTCGCTAAACTGACCAGCAATACTTAAATCTATATAATCACTAAGCAGAATTGTGATTAAATAGTATTTCGCTAAATTGACCAGCGATACTCAAATCCATATAATCACTAAGCAAAATTGTGATTAAAAAGTGTTTCGTTAAACTGATCAGCGATACTTAAATCTATATAACCACTAAGCAGAATTGTGATTAAATAGTATTTCGCTAAACTGACCAGCGATACTTAAATCTATATAATCACTAAACAGAATTGTGATTAAAAAGTGTTTTGCTAAACTGACCAGCGGCACTTAAATCTATATAATCACTAAGCAGAATTGTGATTAAATAGTATTCGCTAAACTAACCAGCAATACTTAAATCTATATAATCACTAAGCAGAATTGTGATTAAATAGTATTTCGCTAAATTGACCAGCGATACTCAAATCCATATAATCACTAACAGAATTGTGATTAAAAAGTGTTTCGCTAAACTGACCAGCGGCACTTAAATCTATATAATCACTAAGCAGAATTGTGATTAAATAGTATTTCGCTAAACTGACCAGCGATACTTAAATCTATATAATCACTAAGCAGAATAGTGATTAAATAGTATTTCGCTAAACTGACCAGCGATACTTAAATCTATAATAATCACTAAGTAGAGTTGTGATTAAATAGTATTTGCTAAACTGGCCAGCGATACTTAAACCTATAATAATCACTAAGCAGAGTTGTGATTAGAATAATCATTAAGATTTTTTCGCTCCATGTGAAAAGCGAGAAAAACTTAATCACTAAACAGAGTTGTGATTAAAATAACTATTAAATTGCTCAATGAAAAGAGTAATAAACAATAAACACAATCAGCAAACTGAGTCAAGATGTGTACTCATGTACAATCCAAAGACTAGGCGAGGTGTATAGAAATATGGTCGAAACCACCAGGCTCGATCTACACGATCGATAAACCAGGAGTGGATGATAAACCGTCAACGAGTGGATGCATATTCTAAACAAAGGTGAATCGTCAACGAGTGGATGATAAACCGACTTTGAAGAATGAAGGGTAAATTACACGGGTCTCCCGAGAGACTCGTCAGATTTGTTCTTTTTTCATTCAAGGAAGCCAAAAATAAACTATAAATTGGGTGTTTTCAAAACGCAGTGCCTATTTTCAAGCTTGGACATGCATTTTTCTAAACCGAGTGTTTTCTACAAATTTTGTCCAAGAGGGGCATTCTGTAGACACTCATTTTCACACCTAATTTTATAGTTTATGCTTTACATAAATCTGAGTCTATAAAATTTTCTCGAATTCATTCACGGACTCATTGCACGATTTATATTAAAGACGATGATTTTTAGAACAATTGAGTTTTTGAAAATAATTGATTTTGGATTCTTAATAAGGTTAATGTAGTAATTTGTCTATGTTACAACACTTAGAGAAGTTATTATACTTAGAATATTCAAGGTTTTATTTAATTAATTACCTTGGGTATTTATAAAATAAAATTAAAAAAAAATATATTTTACAAAATATATATTAGCGTTTTTATAAAATTCAGTTAGTTATATTTTGTTTGTTAGATTAGTTAGATTAAACTTTGAAATTTGATTTCTTGAATAAGTTAGTTAGCATTTTATTTATTTAATTAGAATTGTTCCTTATAAATAGGAATAATTAAAAATAAAATTGTTTATTTGTGTTTTTAACAAAATCTTTTTTTTGTAGGATGAAGGGTGTATAAAGGGGATAACGTGCAAAATAAAAAGATAACGGTGTACACAATCAAGAGAAGCATCCTAGGTCAAAGAATGCTAAAATAAAAGAAGAAGTTGTCAAAGGAAGAATAATTCAGCCGTGTGTTGAAGAGAAGCATGAAGGCTTGGTCATTTTTAATTAAAAAATTAAAATGACCAAGTATTACATCATTATTAAATAAAGATTAAATCTCATTGGATGAAAACTTGACATTTATTGACATGTCAAGTTGAGATTGCTCTATTATTTTAAACATTTGTAAATGTTTAAAATAGGTTTTTTTCCAACGATCAAGTGTGTTAAATGGGCCTTTGGGCCCTGGGGTTTTATAGCTTTGCCTATAAATACCCATCTTAACCCCCTAGCAAAGGGCTTCTATCTCTCTGGACCTTGACCTTCCTCTCTCTTTTCTCTCTAGGCTGCCTATTTGAAAATCCTAAGCAAACACCACTCTTGTTAAGTTGGTCACAAGATTTGCTTAGGAAATCTTAGATTAAATACCACCCTTAACATCAAAAGAGCAGCCCCATTGTAAGCTCTTTTGTCTTTTTTTTCCTTCTTAAATTTGAATTTGAATCTTTTTTGCTTTTTTTTAATTCCATATATTGTTTCTTTAAGCTTTCTATTTTGATAGGTGTTTAGGATTTTTACTTTTCTTGTTGTAAATATGTAATCTAAATAAAAAAAATTAATGTATATAAAGGTAATTGACCTAAAATATCTTTAAAACCAAAATCGACCCTTAAATTGGCCATTTCAAAAATAAAAATATAAAACTTAAAGCCAAAACAAAGAAGCAATCTGCTTTTATTTTATTTTATTTTATTTATTTTATAATTGTTAGGATTTGGTTTTTGTATGTATATAGGTGTTTATATATTTTAAAACCTTGCTGGATTTATTTATTTTTTTTGCAATTTGGGATCCATTTGGATTACCAAGTGTTAGTTAGTAGGATTAGGTCAAAACGGCACAATGAACCATATTTGTGTGTCATTCGACCAAGGAGCCTCTCCACATGAAAAGATCTGATACTTTCCCGACGTTTCCAGCACTTCAGGATGTATTTGTGCACATAAAGACCGAAGATTTCTGCATCCAAGGATGGAGGACATAGCTGCATTTATTTATTTGTTTTATTTTATTTATTTATTTATTTTCAGTTTTCTTTAGTCTTAGGGTTTGTTTGTTTGACATTTTTTATTTTGCTTAGTTAAGAGTTTGTGGCTTGCTTGATCCTAGGTTAGAAAAAAAATTAAAATTAAACCCTAACTAAAATTGAACTTAGCCCAAACTTAGACTTAAAATTTTCTTTAGACATAGGACTTTATTTTATTTTATTTTATTATTATTTTTATTATTTTCATTATTATTTTTATTTAAATAAAAAACCCCGTAAAATTTTAGACCTTTAAATAATTCACTAAAGTTTCTTAAAAATTAATCTAGACTTAGGCCAATTAATTTTTGATTAATAACTTGCCTAGTTTTGATTTTTAGGATAACTTTATGTGTAAATTATTTGCTCTCGTTTTCTTTTATCTTTGCTTATTTGTTTATCTCATGCAAACACATTAAATGTTTAAAATGGAAAATCCTAAAATGTAAAGCGTAAGAATTTTTTAAAGAAAGGCCAAAATTAATTAGTAGAGACCTTAGGGGCGTTGTGGGACATAGAGTCTAAAAAACCCTTTCCCACACGTAACCAAACGCCGAACTCACATCTCTTAAATTCCTAATTTTTGAAACTAGGTGGCGACTCTCTAGTCGTGAGGTTAATTAATACTGAAAAAAGTTAAAAAAGGCCTATGACATACTTCCCATTAAAAAACTCCCAATCTCTCCCAGATTCAACGAGAAGGTAAGATATGGAGTTGTCTATAAAGCCTTGTTT